>NC_041365.1:1298324-1408324 GCF_900634415.1 Cottoperca gobio
CCGAGGTCTTAAAAGTTCAAAAAGGTGAAAGGTCGTTGCAAGACCAAACAGGAATGTGCAATAAAAGTTACAGCTTATTGAAACTGATTGGATTGTGGTTTTGTTTCACACCTGGGAGCTTCATGTGCCGCTACACCTGCATGCATTTTAATGACCTACTTCAGAGGCTGTCCTCGGCATGGCCCCTGCATTGTCCTACTTTCATTTACTGCAGTCATTGTTTGTAACAGCGTCAGTAAGGACAGACTGTAATCACACGCCCTCTCTACTCTTGAGCTTTTATCAGACGGCCTTGATGGAAACACAGTGTTCCCTCTCTGCGTGTGGAGTGGTCGCCGTAATCTGACACAGGTGCCAGTAAATGGATTATTTTAAAAATAAGAGTGTGCACGGGTCACGCTGACTCCAACGCACAAGTAGTTTTGTGAAGGTTACATTTGCTGCCCTGTAAAGACACATTTCGCTGACTGACTTTGACCTTTCATCAGCACCTATACGCTGTTTCATGCAGAGAGGGATTACACGCTTCCAGTGTAACCCTAACCCTTTTACTTGCACTTCTAGAGAATGGGTGGATAAAAACACGGCTAAACCTCAGGAAGTCTTTACCTGCCATGTGGGACTCCACTCTAACGATGTCGCAGCTTAAAGTTGTCGAGTAACATGTTATAAATAATTGACGAAATGGCTAAATAAAGTAATTCATAAAACAGCATGAACAACCGTTGATGTATCTCCATGATCCAACCTGAGCAGAGGTCTAATCAGAAAACTAAAAACACCTGTGTGGGTCTTTGTTGTGCAGTGATCTGGCCCCTGATCCAGCAGATTAAACAAGACATTCATTGGAAGTACCCAGTTACAAATAATGTCTGAGGTCCAGAATGGGCAAAAGCACAGGTGTAAATAATCAAAGTAATTTAGCTGCTTCAGTTTCAGAGCAGTGCATGCTGGGACATTTAAATATAGATTAATGGAGCCAGCGTTATGTATGATAACTCTTCTGTCTGTCGGTCTGTTTACCAGCATGTCAGTGAGGCCTACTCACATCCAGAATAGTTTCTTTCACAGATGGCATTTTGAGTCATCGTAGCATGAACATAGCATGAAACGCAAAGGTGTGATTGCATTCCATTTATGTGTTTCAGATCCAGGTGTGCATGTTTGCTCATGGACCTGTGCTTACTGGGACATTGAAATGAAATGGAGGCGTTGTTAATGTTATTAGTAGCATACGAAGAGTCAAAATGTCTGCTGTTGCAAAGTGTGTACGGGAGATATGAAGCTACAGCCAGCTAGCTTAACTTAGCATAGAGACAGCAGCTAGCCTGGCTCCTTCCAAAGCTAACATAGTCCGACTACCAGCTTCTATAAAGCTCACTAATGAACTCATTTGTTCACAAAAACTGAAGTGTAATATCTCAGTTTTACTCGGGGGTGAAGTCAGGTCATGAAAACTGACACGGACACACACTGTGATATCAAAATTCAGTCTTTGTTAGCAACTGTTCAGCAGGTGTTGGATAAGACTCATATCTGCTGAACTACTCAAATTTGCAAAACACACAACAACCACCCTGACACACACACACACACATTGCTATCATCATTGCTGACATATCCTAATTAACTGATCCCAGAGCACTTGTTTTCGTCTAGTTGATTTCCCCCCCACTGCTAATTAGAGTGGGAGCGAGACCGAGCAGTGTATGGATCAGAGAGAGCGAGCAAGATATTGACGACACCATGCCGAATACTCTGAGGACACCGGGGCCAAGAAGAGAAGCATCATTTGACTGATTAGCTTTAACAGTAAGCATACAAAAGAGCCAGATCTGTGTGTGTGTGCGTGTGCGTGGATGTGTTTGCGTTGCTGCTCGAGTGGAAGCAACAGACAAAAACATTCATTATTCAATTGTGAGATAACAAGACACAATCCCCTGAAGGTTACCTTGACACGCAAAACATCCGAAAGAACCTCAGCGACGCTGAGAGACAGAACGCTGAGAGACAGAACGAAAAACAGGAGGCAGATGAGAGCGCGAGCTAAGAGGAAGGTGACCGTCACTGTGCTTATGTATTCAGGTTGTTGCTTTTATTCCAAAAAAAACAACAACTCCCCCCTTAGAGGAAGTCGTTTATGCGATATGTAAAAGCAGCAAGCTGCGTGATGAAATAGCGGCATGACAATCTGAGAAATGCAAACATATGGCACCTGTTTTAATGGGGCAAGCATTTCTGGAATGTGATTTTAACAGGAAATAGTGATAAGCTGTTTGTTATGGCTACCTGGAGTATTGTTCTGTTTAGGATTATGGATGTAGTGGAGTGTAAAAACTCCTACATGCAGTCTAGTCACGTTTGTATCTGTGGAATAGTTTACCTCCCTTTCCACAGTGAACATAAATCTTTATGATTTAAGTCTGAGGATACATCAATGCAGCTAGTAGCACACTAGGGTGTTAAAGATACGCTTGTATTAGTGAAACAGCTTAAATATATCCTTTCTTTATGGAAGCATGTAGATTTCTTTATGTTAACACACATTTTTATTTAAAAGTCCTTACTGGGGAATAGACCTTGGAAACGATTTGTGATATATGTTTATTTATCTTATTTACTAATAGATAGTAAATAAGAATTTGTTTTTTATAGCAGCTTTTAAAGAAAAGTTACAAAGTGCTTCCCAGGATAAGAAACATACATACACGGCTATAAATAGAAAGGACACACACACACACAAATCTACAGTCGGTAGAGATGGGTTTACAGAGAGGGGGGTTTGGACACTTCCATAGGGACGGGGCCCTAACAGCAAAATCCCCCTTGGATTTGCGGAGGGAGCGAGGTATGAATAAGAGACCATGTTCGGATCATCTGAGTGGCCTAGAGGTGCTATAAGGATGTAAGAGTTTAGAGATGTATGCAGGGCCAAGACCATGTACGGGCCTTGTATGTGATGAGCAGAATCTTGAGGTGTATTCTGTGCTTTACTGGGAGCCAATGAAGGGGTGTGAGGATTGGTGTAATGGGGGATCTGCGGTTGCATTTCGGTAACAGCCAGGCGGGACGGGAGAAAAAAGCATCTCTAGGTCTAAAAAGATGACGGTATGGTTATGTTAGGGTCAAAGGTCAGATTTTGGTCAATAGGACCAATATGAAGAACCTCAGATTTGTCTTAATTTAGCTGAAGAAAATGAAGTGACATCTATTCATTAATAGCAGCCAGGCAGTCGTGCAGAGGACCAGTATTGTTCATGTCGTTAGGACAAACTGACAAATACAGCTGCGTGTCGTCAGCGTAGCGGTGGTGAGAGATTCAGTTAAACTGACTAACCAGGTTACCGATCTCATGTCTGTACAATAGATATGAAGCAGGATATGCTTAGCTTAGCTTAGCATAAAGACTGAACATGGGCAAACAGCTAGCCTGGCTCTGTCCAAAGATAAACATTTAAATAGTTTTTAGAAATAAAAAAGGTTTGGGTGGACGTGATATCATGAATTAGTAACATTAGCGTTAGCGCTCAGTCGTCGATAAAAGCAGAATGAGTGCAACTTTAAAATGGCTACAAGGTCCAAGAAACAGTGAAGACAGTGACAACGCTGACCCTGACAGTTAGCCGTTAACAGGCTAGCTACACCAGTCTGGGATTTACCGTCACAGGGCCAGAGGAACAGCAAAGGCTGTACAGATCAGTTGGCTCTTTCATTGTTACATTGTTGGTGTCTGCAATGGGAAGGGGTACTTGGTACATAGCGGTACATACTCTGAAAGGTTTAGAAACCTTTGACCTAAAAGAATATGGAGGACAAAAAAAGTGTAAAGTGGCCTCCAGTAGAGCAGGTGGCTGTATTATTTTTAACTTTAGTTGACCACCAGTAAACACACAGAAGAAGAAAACAGGAACAATAACACAGAAGAAGACGAAAACATATGATGAGAGTCACAGTGAACGGGAGATAGATGGAGACGCAGTAGTACCTGCCAAACAAGTTAAAACTTTATGTAAGTACCAAATGGGAGGAGACCTTCCCTTATTTAATAAAAGCAGAGTCGAGCAAACACGTGCTTTTTGTAAAGTGTGCCATTCAGATGTTAGCATCGCACACAGCGGAATAAGCGATGTTCACCAGCAAGAACAATCGTCCAAGCACAAGCACGAGGCACAAAACATCCACTGTTAATGACTTCATGTGTGACAAGAACTGTGTCAGAGGCAAACCAAGTGACCAGAGCTGAGGGAAAGATGTCGATGCTTTGCGTCAAACATAATGTCGCCTTCAGCCTTGAGGCAGGCAAAGTCTGCAACCTATGTTTACAACAGGTCCCTTGCAGATGCTAGGGACTCCCACACTGAATAAAATGTATATATGCAATTAAAATACATACATCTTATAAACATGTCTGTACAAGTGCTACATACTTTAAATAAACATGTAATGCCTGAACCCGTCCCTTATGTGTTTACCTTTACATTATATGGGTGGGGGCTGGCTGGCTCAGAGCTGTTAAGGTATGGGCGGAGTCCGCCAGAAAGTTTCCTTTATTTTGAAATTCCAATGTTGACAGGTATGTTACCTGCACATCCGCAATTATCAGTATTTTGACCAACTGATGAATCAACTCATCATTTCAGCACCACCTAAAGGGAAAGTGACCCTCCAGGAGACAAAGACAGGATTGTGATTAACAGTGAAATAAGGCCACGCAGCCTGAAGTGCAAGGGGTTATTTTCTCCTCTCCGTCTGAATTATATAAGCTTCATTAGATAAGATTTGATTTGTGAGTCTCCCATTTCCTCTGCCCCATCCTCGCTGACACGCGTGCTGCTGAGGAGATTTCCCAGAATGTCTCTGTGTAAGATCAGCCACGTCAAGAGCTGGGCGAGAGAGGACGCTTGGCGCTTGCAGAACACACACACACACACACACACCATGAGACGCACACATGCATCGAACGCTCTCACACACAGAAACACTTGTCGTTCACTCGGAGACAGAGTTAATGTCGAGAGGATCAGTGGAGGAGTGTAAAAGGGTCAGAGAAGAAAAACCAGAAGAGTAAAAATCTCTGGGGAGAAGCCATCAAAAAGCCTGTGTTGAATTATAGATCCTCTCCTCCTTCGCTGTATGTAAGTCAATCCATGATGTATTTGCGTAGCTCTCTTTTAACATGACATACAGGAGGAGCTTTTGCATCGATGATATATGGATCACACATCAGAACTCATCTGTTGATCATGTTAATTCCCACAGGATACAATGATGCTCTCTTGGAAAATCAGAGTAGGAGCTGAAGGATCCTTCACAGCAGGGTGAGAAATAACATGACATGTTGTGCGACGCCACAGCTGCAGGATGAGAAGAAGCTTTTCTGTGCAAAGTGAGGGATACTGGAGATTTATATCCACACACCCTGCATGCATTACGCATCCATGCCCATTGCACGGGTGTCATGGTGTTAAATAATGAATTTGTTTTGCCTGTTGATACACAGATGTATGGATAAGATGGCGGTGTGTATGTGCGGGGGAGAATCTGCACATTGATCATGCGTGCACAATGCATGTGTGTGTGAATAAATGGGGCCATCAAAAATGGATTTTGCTCCACGGGAAAAGATCTGCCAGATAAATTAGAGGACACTTCGAGCAGTTTGAAGAATGGAGGCTGTTAGCATAGCTGCTGTCGCTCATTAGTATCAGTGTGACATTCACCAAGCTAGGTGGCTAATTTGTGTGTATGCCATGCACTCTAAATGACTCATAAATGTCTTTCTATGACATGTCACATTACTAGAGATCTGAATAACTGGCTTCAGAAATATATGATGGTGTAAAAACGTTAGTTTAGTTAGTAGCTATGGAAGTTTCATGCATGCTATATACTGTATATACAAGGCGTTGGTGCAATACATGAACTGTATTCTCTAATAAGTGGGACTAACCATGCTTTCATCCAAAACAATATTCAGTGAATTTGTTTCCCTTTGACTTGATAATAAATACTTTCTCTTTCATCACTGTCCAAGCTGTTAAAAACACATGCTGTTTGTACTGACAGCTGAAATGGTGGCAAAGATCCAGAATCAGGAGCCCAGTGGATAAAATGTATAGACTATAAAATATAATCCCCTCCATCGTCACTTAATATGTGAAGTGTGTGGACGTGTGTATTTGTAGGGACCCCTGCCCTCTGCCTGGACTTTCATCAAATCCTGCTCTTTTGGGAGAAGTTTGGGAGAAATCCAGACATGCGTAGTAGCGAGTATAAAAAGGGATGATACATTTAGACTTCTGGAGAAAGAACACAGTGGAATCCCTCCTCTCTCTCTCTCTCTCTCTCTCTCTCTCTCTCTCTCTCTCTCTCTCTCTCTTCCTGTCTGTCTCCCTCTGTCACTCTCTGTTTGAGCATGTGTGTTAAATACAGATAGAGTGTAAAGCTCTGTACTCGTCTCTTTCAGACTGCAGTTAGCTCTTATGTAAGCTCTGGCACTGTGATGGAGGCTATGGCAGCCACTTCCTCTCTCTCTCTCTCTCTCTCTCTCTCTGTAGCATCTTTGCCATTCTTAGCAGACTGGGGCTCACTATAAATATTTTATATGGCACAGTGCATGTGGGAAAATTTTTATTTTTAGCCTCTTCCAGTGCTTTCGGTATAAACCCGCTCTCTGTGAAGCCAGACAGCTTTTTTGGTGTGGATTAACGCTCCTCGTCTGTGCAAGTGTTTACGCGCATGTGCACCAGAGTCGGCCTTGATTAATAAAGTCGATTCTGACTGAGCATCGATTCACGATCAGTTCCTCGGAGGTAGGATATGCCATGTGAGCCTTGAATTCAATAAAGTTACAGTTTTAAGGAGCTGTGTCCGAGTGCATGTGTAGGTTTTACACAAATTGTTCCCTTTGCCCCCAAAGGACAATTAGAAAAGATAGAGACACTGATAGCTCAAGACGGTTGACTGCGAGGGACACTTAAAGAATAGGAAGATAGAAAAGCATTTGCAGATGTCGCTGGCAAGGGATGGGATGTTAAAATGCAAAGCACGCCCTTCCCCCGGTCACCAGGACATGCATGCATGAACATGAGCGGCAGACAGCGGTCACACACTCACAGTCGCAGCGCTGCACACACCCGGGGATGTGGTCTTTTGCATCTGCTTAGACATAAGATATACAAACAGACACTGTAGACACTCATTGGTAGTTTGTAGTCCAGGCATTAGCCACATCCTTGGATCATTAGCTTCATCAATGAGGCAATTTGTGTGTGTGTGTGTGTGTGTGTGTGTGTGCACAGACAGAAGACGATCTGTTTGGTCTTTCAAGCGAGACTCACGACATGAACATGGAGATTTTGAACGTGTAGACAACAGAGATTATCCGTCTCTTTTTGTTTTACACCTGATCTGTTAGCTGCTGTATTTTTTAACAACGTTGCAGGTAGCTGGGTCGATTACACACACTCACACACTCACGCCCAGAGTGCCCTCAATCTAACCTTGATCAATGCTATGAAGAATCATGATTGGATGAAAGCTACAAAAGCACATTGAGTGCTTTATTGAGCCGCCTTCCTTCCTTACTCATTTTATAAGCTCTCCGGTAAAACGAGGAATATAAATCAGACTCATCAAAAGCCATCGTGTTGGTTGGATGTGTGCTGTTTGTTCGAACTGCAGAGCACTTGTTCAAAACAAGCTTTTTACGGAGCGAGAATGATGAGAAAGTGTAGTGGAGCAACGAATGCTATGGCAACAGCCTTGGTGGATGTTTTTCTACAGAAAGATTTCATTGGGTTTTCTGTCCTCCGTGTCCTTTCACTAATTCATCTCTCTCCTCCTGCCTCTCCTTGCCCTTCTTTCCTTGTCTTCTTCCTGACAGGACAGCAGCCATCCTGACTGCTAATGAGGGACTGTGTGTGTGTGTGTGTGTGTGTGTGTGTGTGTGTGTGTGTGTGTGTGTGTGTGTGTGGGTGTGTGACAGAGTCTGAGGCAAAAAGACACAGAGAGAGGGTCTTTGTTTGTGTGTGCGTGCCTGTGTTGGGATTGTGGAAGAGGGTTAGGCCAGGAGCAGAAAGAGAAATAGTGAAAAGATAAAGGGAGATGTGCTCTCCAGCTCTCTTTCCTCGATCTGTTTCCTCTCTGTTACTAGGCAACACCTGCAGGCATGCACTAAATAAAGCCTTGTACCCACTGTTCAAACCCCCCCCCCCCCCTGACTGGCTCTAACTCCAGCTCTCACTCTCTGTCTCTCTCCTCATCAACCTCATCCATCTCTCCTTCTCTCATTCATCCCATAACTCTCCTGGACTCTTAACCTTCACCCCATCATCCCAGCACCCATTACTTTCCTCTCACACATCCTGTTCTGTTCTGTGTCGTACTGTTGCTCTTCCAGTATCCCCTCCACACACCGGAAAGCAGAGGGGGGGAATGTGGGTTCTGGTTTGATACTGAACAGGAACGACAGCACCCTTTGGTTTGATAAAAAACACAGTTAAAGAACTTCCTCTTAGCTACACTTCCTCCAGCTGCAGGTGAGCACAGATCACCGTCAAGGCCATTTCCATGAGATATAAAATAAGTGTGTATCTGCCCCGTGATTTAGATCCCCTCCAACACGTAATAGGTTCTTCTGTGGTCAATACTACACCCTTCCAGGACGTGTTATGTTTTAAAAGACAGAAAACATAACCTCCTTGTTGGAGGTAATAACTTGTATCACTAACGATGAAGGTGACCTGTAGATAAATACAACTTCTTCAGCTTGAAGAGTGAAGGCCTTCCTCCGTTCTTACGAGGAACTTTCATTTTGCGTTGATTCTGGCGACCCCTGTGGACAGAAGCGGTAGTGTTTCCGCAGGTGGACGCTACATCTGCCTCAGTCGCTGTTTTATAACCAGTTAAAGGTTCCTTGTAGTAACTTAAAACTAGCTTTTTACTCAGACTGCTGACAAATATCTTGGTTATTAAAGAGGCTATGAGTAAATCAGTCGTTAGGAAACTTCTGTAGCTCAATAAAACAAACAAAAAGTCACTATTGCATCACAAGCGGTAGCATAAGGAAGGAAAAATGTAAGGTTCTGTCATTTGTGAAATCAGTCAGCGAACAGTTACTGGGTGTAAATATTTTCATGTCTTTGTAAGAACTATTTTGTGTGCTGCCAGCCTTTTTAATTGAGTGATGCATAAAATGACACTTGATAAGTCAACACTTTAATTAGTTTGAACTTGAGTTTGAGCTCCTTGTCCGTAAAGGTCCGTGGAGCATTTCAGAACTGGCACTTTCACAAGGACTTAATGAAAATCCTACAATCTCTGACTCATATAAGCACATTTAGATTGCCTCTGGGAAGCTGCAATAAGTGCTTCATGGCACATTTAAAGCAAAAAGCCATGACATTCTTTATTGAATGGCTAATACAGAAGAAAAGTCAAAGTGGTTTTCATCGTGGAGAACCAAACCACGATGAAAAGAACGTGTGCAGAGGCGGATTGATTTCAAATCAAAGTCTACAAGCTGTTCTTCTGTAATAAATACATGTAATGGCTTTTTAGTCTTTTTAATGTATTTTTTATTATCACTTTTCAAGTGCCTCAGAACTCCTTCACAGCATCAACAAACCGCCTCCGCAGAAACACTCTCCATCCTTCTCACTTTTAGCTACTCTTCTTTTAATACGTCTGCTGTCTAATGTGGATTATTGTGTGTGTTCTTAAAGGTTTCTGCGCTGGTAAAAAGCCTCCAGAAACTACTTTCTGTGACTTTTACTTTTACAGAAGATTATATTTGCCACTTTTTCGAGCAGCAAAGTGCAGAAAAGTGGAAGAGAGAGTAGTACGAGCTTTGAAAAAGGTGTTCTGAATGGAGACAAATTCCATGCTGGTTAATCCCACGAGCAGAGTAAACAGGTGACCCGGCCCTCACCTGGACTCTGCCCTGAACTCTCAAATCATTTACCTTGAGAATATTATTATTATCCGTCAGCGGAGACACGATGCGAAGAGAGGCTGCAGAGACAGAGACGGATAGAAGGAGAGAAGCAGTAGTTAAAGGCAGCACACTTGGGGGAACAGGCAGATAAAACTAACCCCAAACTGTCATCCTGACATACTACCCCGTCTCCCTTTTGGTGTTCCTGAGGAAGATACATTTTTGGACCGTTTTTGAGATTAGTCAACCTGACAGGCAGAAAGTAAGTACAGTTTGTAAGCAATGAATCTGGGACCGACCGATACAAGGAGATTGTGAGGTGAATAATAATCAAGGTTTACGGAATATATAGAAAAAGGAAAACTGTATTCTGTTACAGGGGGGGTCAAACTCACTTTAGTTCAGGGGCCACATGCAGCACAATCTGATCTCAAGTGGGACCAGTAACATCACAGCATGATAACCTGTAAATAACAACAACTCCACATGTTTCCCTTCGTTTTACATTAAGTACATTCTGAAAATGTTCACATTTAATCTTTTTACAAAACATTATGAACAACCTGACGTTTCTTAAGTTTATGTGTTACAACTTACACATCAGTGTGTCTACAAAGGCTTTTACTTTATGATCAAAACAACTCATTCTTACACTTTGCAAAGTCATCCCGCGGGCCGGATTGGACCCTCTGGTGGGCCGGTTTTGGCCCCCGGGCCGCATGTTTGACACGCCTGTGTTACAGTTGCAAAAAAAAAAACTTTCCATAAAAATTGTTTTTAAAATGCATTTTACAATAAAGAACGATATTCTACCATGTGCAAGCGTGCATATGACACAGTGGCCTCTGACATTAGAGGAAAGGTCAGGTTATTGCAATGTTTCTGTTCTCTTGTATTGAGGTCATCCAAAGAAAACAGAAACTAATCAAGTTATGTCACTTTAATATTGTGATAATTAGATATTAGCTCATTAGGAGGCTAATTGTATTGGAACACATTTGTAAAGTAACCCTCCCAACCCTGATAATAATGATCATAACACATACATGTGCACTGAACTATGTAAACAGACTGCACGATATGCATATCAGTAATGGGATTAATAAAACGCTGCCATGCTCCTCTTTTCACAGGTATACAGCGATGTGTAAGCAGAGAATCTCACGGTGACGTGGCCGCTGTGCAGCTGGTGATTAACACAAGTGCAAAGAGGACTCAAGTGTACCTCTTGGATTTAATTCGGTCTAACGCAGGAGTGGGTGTTTGCTCACTTGCGAGAGATGATTTTATAACACATTAGAGGTGAATGCAGGTTTAAAGCTCAGGTGCGGTCTTTGGACACATTCAGTCCTAATGGTGCCATAAGGGGCACGTGCACAAACACACACACACACACACGCAAACTGGCATGCTTAACGCGAGTCAGGGAGACAGGAAAAAAAGGATTAAAGCCTGTGAGAGCTGCAGCGTCATACGCAGGAGAACAGAGTGTGTAACGGAGAGAGAAACAAAACTGCAAAGGGCAAGTCCTGTCTCTGGACATGTGTGGAGTAGGGAGACAGCTGCCTTAAAACTGTTATGTTTTAAAGGGTGCACGTGCACACATGGATACAAACACACACACACACAAACACACACACACACACACACACACACACACACACACACACACACACACACACACTCACAGGCTTTACACAATAACTCTATCAGACAGAGCCAACATCCATAACCAGAGATTTACCAGCGGATTTTAAAAGGGCGAGCAGTTTATGTTTGTGTGTGTGTGTGTGTGTGTGTGTGTGTGTGTGTGTGGGCTTTGGTTTAATCCAAACATGAAACACAAGATTCGCTCCACCACACACAAACACACCATCCCTCCCCTCTGTCACTCTCTCTCTCTCTCTCGCCCTCTAAGTGTGTGTGTTTGTGTGTGTGTGTGAATTTGCCTCCCTCAGTCTCTTTTAGCGTTGCGTAACAGCTTGATTATATAATCCCAAACATATATGCATGTCCACGAGGCTGAGCGTCAGTGCATGAAGCTAGGGCATCAAACTGAAGCGGGGGATGATGAGGAAGAGGAGGGAGGAAAAGAAAAGAAAGGTGACGAAGGAGAGGCGGCGTGTGTTATACTGTTATAAGTGGCAAGTAAAGGATGATGTAATAAATATGAAATGATTATAAAAATGTCCCTCAAACCGTGACTGGATAAAAGCTATAAGCTATAAAATTGATTCACTGCACAACAATCAATGCGAGACATATTTAATTGTCCTGACACGGAACAACATTAACTTTCATTTGGCAATAAATCCAATCTTCACTTTCCTCTGTTTTGGTCTTCAGCAGCTCCTGAGAAAAAACGTCTTTATCTGCGAGATGTTTCTTGACCTGCTAACTCGCTAGCTTTGCATTTGCCACTTTGCTGGGACAGGAAGAGAGCAGACCTGAACTTGTGCGGGTTGTAGAAAAGAAAGAAAGGCTAAAGGTCTAAAGCAGCCATTATAAGAAATACATATATATTATTTATTTTTCTATTTCTGAGCTTTTTTATTTTTTATTAACCTGCACATTTAATTGATCATTTATTTGATAATTTTCTACAGTTTTTACTTTATTTTCTTATTTTTTTAATAATTATAATTAATTCATTATAATGGCATTATATAGTCCTCCATTAGGTGTGTTCACGGAACACTAGTGGCTGTAAGAAAATGCAAATGCACCCGAGGCTTTATGAATCTACAGAAGAAGAAACTGGAGTTTGTAAGGTTTCAATTACACTTTATACTCCAACACAAAGTATTCGATGCCATGAAACATATCCCGATGTAGCACGCAAACATGGAGCACAGAAGAACAATAGTGCTCCAGTAAAAAGGGTGCATTGTGGGAGAACTAAAAGCAGAGACTTAAATTGAGATGACAGTTTGGGAACATTTTAGATTCTGAGCTTTGGCAGAGTACGAGTGCTTTCAAAGATCTCTTCCAGGGAGGAAGATAATCCAAATGGAAAGAGGAAGTGAGCGGTGTGAATGGAGGAGAGGATGAAGGAGAACGAAGACGTGACGTTAACGTACGTGTGGATTCGACGTCATTACTGGTGTCGGTGTGGTTGGCAGTGAACTTGTGTGGGTTAAAAGGCAGAATGCATCACTCACACTGACAAACTTTAAACACACACAGACAGGCTTAACTCAAGTACACACACACACATTCACGCGCAGGCTTAAGTCAAACACACACTCCCACACACGCAGGCATGCCTATGACTCAGTGACAACTTTTGCCTTATCTCAGAACCTTTTTTCTAACTGTCCGGTTCAATTTATCCCCCCCCCCCCCGTCTCTCTCCATCCTCCCCGGGCTTTTTCATCATCTTCAACTCCTTCCATTTTCTTGTGCCATCTTTTCTGTCTTCGTTCATCCTTGACTGACTCCACAAGAAGCCCCCCCCCCTCCTCCTTTGCTGAGGAAAGTCTTTTCCCCCCTCCCTCTCTCCCTGATCATCCTGTCCCTCCCTCAGTGCTATCATCAACCATCTAGTCTTTCATTTCCATCTGCCGTCATATCAGCAGTGATCATCATGCTTTCCTCAGAAACAGGTTTAGTCTTCCACTCGATCCTTCCTGTGACCCAAACTCCTCCCAGACTTGCTCCCCTTCTGCCTCTCCGCAAACGGCGCCGTCACCGACATACCCACAGCCGAAGGGCAACGACACTGACAGCCGCTCTTCTTCCGGCGCGGCGCCACCCACTGCAGTGCACTATGGGAGGGCGGGTCACGGATCAAATATAAAAAAAGAAAGAGCGAGGAAAGTAAAAGAAAGAAGACGTGACGAGGGAGAGGAACATGAAGAGGAGGACGCTCTGTGGTCCCTCTGTCCTCTGCTCCCTCCCGTCACCACGGAGAGGTGAGGGGGCTGGTTGTCATGGCAGCGGGACTGGGTGATAAACAGGAGGAGAGTTTCCATCCATCCAGTGCAGGCTGCCATGGCAACCGCTGACAAGACGCAGCAAAGCGTGTTGAAAAGTTTGACTTTGTTTTTCATACTTTCAGCTTCACTTATAGAAACGATGCTTTACACGCCTGGGGGGTGCGAGACCTCCGTCTTTAAACACATTGTCCTCTGACATTAAGAGCAACACTTTATCCAAACATCAGTTCAGGGGTGCTGTCGCTGTCTGGGCTGGATGAGGTCTGTGCGAAGTGGGGGGGGGGGTTTAGTTCTCTCCTCTCCTCCGCTCTGACTGTAGGTGTGTGCACGTGTGTGTGTGTGTGCGAGTCAGGTGCAAAGCCCCCGCCCTTCGCAAACCAGCAAAGGAGAGAATGCGCAAAGTAGACAGCACACACTGAAACGTGCACATAAATTAGTCAATTAGGCTCTGCTGGGGGGGCGCAGCACCCCTCCAAGACAATGGTAGGGGAAACACTGTACACTATTGCCATTAGTCAGCTGTTCAGCATCCTCACGCAGATTTCCCCTTCTCTAGTTCCTTTCATTGTTCTAGAGTTGAATATTGAATATGAAGATGTAGTTAACGTGTATGTAACCTTTTGTTTTTTAATGTTGTAAAACTTTATTGAATTTGTTGAGTATAAAGAAAGCCCAGGGTGCAGCGGTATCAGTTTCAGGCTTCATACTAACTCCTGATGGTTTCATTATGTCTAAACTGCAGAACCTCGTGAGCGAGGACAAAGTCAAAGAGTTGGAACATTAATCTTTAACGCTTTTAAAATCGACTCCATATTTCTGCTTAATTACAGGTGTAGAAAATGAGATGGGAGTTAATATAAACCTCTCGAAACATGAGCAACGGAAAGAAAATGTAAGCCACTTCATCAGTGGAACAAGCTTTTTAAATAAAAATAAAAAACATATCGATAAACTAAAAGAAATAAAAAGCCGACTCCTGGAGAGGATCCCAACATTAAAAATCCCAAAGGAGTCCGTCTGCGGGAGGGAAGTCTTTCTGCGCTGAACAGAAAAAGCCTCGTGTGCCACATGTGGCGATGACCTTGTCGATATACGTCTTCCATCAGTCCTCTCTCTCTCTAGCGTCCCGCGACATGCTCAGCTGCTAGTTCCCGATTTGCTTCTTTGCTTCTGATGATCTGTGTTCCTCGCCGTTCTCAAAGTCCGGCTCGGCCTCATTTTTCACCGCTCCGTCCTGCTCTGCGTCCTTCTTCGCCTCCTCCTCTCCCTTCTTCCCTCCTTCCTTCCCTTTCTGGCCCTGTTTGTCTCTGAAGACCTCCACGCCCAACATTCGGAGGTAGTGAAACCTCTCGTTGCGCGGGACGAAGGCTCGGATGGACGTCTTGCCCCTCCAGCCACACAGCTGGATGGGACACTGAGGATCCTCGGGGTTACTGACCGACAGAGAGGGAACGGTGAGGGTTAGGAAAGGAACACAAAACTAAGATATAACTTTAAGAAAAAGGATGATATGCAAACAAACACTTACTTTGGGTTGGGAATGTACTTCAACACAATGCTCCCCATGACTGTGGAGAGAGGAACAGATTGTTGAAGACATTTTAACGTTAAGATACTTTGGGCTGCGGCTATGAAATATCAGAGGTGAATTTAAAAGACTTGTTTCGTCAAATTAAACCCCAAATATATTCAGTTTAATAGGATATAAAACATATGTTAGAGGCTGCGTCTGCGTGTGAAATGACTTGTTGCAGCTCCATGTGCAGTTTCTTACAGATCTGAGTAACTACAGTCTCCTTCTGCTGGAACTGCTCAGCTCCTCTTGCGAGTGTGTTTTTTGGGTCAGTGCCTTGCTCAAGGGCAGTAAAACACCAGTTGTCGAGGAAGCATTACTCATTCTTATTTCTCTTTCATTTTATGCCAGACAAGCAAAAAAAAACCCTTCTAGCCACTAGTCCATCGCTCTGACCTCTCGGCTGCTTCCTGAAACAAATATTTCGCTTCAGTGTCAGAAAGAAACCGCCGCCCGCATCTTAGTGTTTTGGACTGAGAAGTGTTTTTGCCGTGCGTACCCAGCTTCTTGGCCTGAGCGTGAGCGTCCTCCTCCAGTTTACTGAGGAAGGGGTTCTCCTGGGTCAGCAGCACTTTGATGTCCTCCACGCTCACGCCGATGATCCTGGAGCGAATATACGGCTGAAGAGTGTAGATACCCTTGTGGGACAGAGAGGAGACGGGGTTGACAATCTGCAGATGTCTTTACAGTTACATATGAAATAGAAGTTTATTTGGGAGTGTGAACGCGGTCGTCTGGCTCCCGTGTTGTGTGTCCTCTGTGGTGAACACAGCAAAGACGGGAAGAATAACTTCCACTGAAAAGCAATCACCATGCAGCGCAGCGGGCATCACTTCAAATCATGAGGTGAGTTTGCATACAGAGAGGATTGTGGGAACAGTGCGGCTCAGGTGTGAAGATTGTGAGCGAACGTCATGTTTTCACATGAGACGCTGCTCAGTCGATCGTTTATTATTCCACTGAAGACTGAATGTGTGAGGAAGAGAAGTGATGTGCAGGGTGTGTGTGTGTCTTACCTCCTGAGCCAATCTGAAGGCACAGCCAAACTCCTCTCCATCACTGTTGCGAGACCACACCTTCACCCCCGTGTTAATGACCTGAGAAACAATAAAAGAAGCGAGCTGACACATTGCTCTGCACAGAAACAGTGATGATAAACCCTGCACTAATTAATATCTCCTCAACGCGTAACCAACGGTGCTATTTTAAAATCAAGATAAAGGACTAATTATGTTACGTGTGGTCTTGTAGTTTTACCGGCGATGTGTTTTGTAATTACTAATGTTCCCCAAACTGCCTCGCTCGAGGCGTCGACTGTACAAGATATTACACAAATGTGGGTAAACATAGTGCAGCTGGTCTCTGGTGTCCCGGCACGAGTGGGAGGAAACTGTCAGAGTAAAATTCAACAACACTTCAGGAATAAATATTCATGTTAAATTCTTTACCAACCTAAGGGGAGGAAAGAAAGGGCAATTAACTTTGCATAATAATTTAATATGAGATGTTAAATACTCTTCATATTAAACTATTAACGTTCTGGAAAAGAAAATAGATTTTCTTTGTGAAACTTGAGATGTTATAAAAGAGGAGAAGTAAACCAGTCACCATCTGTAAGGATGTGCAGACCTGCACCTCACTGTGGTTCAGCTTAATACAAAGTGACTAATAAGTGAGAAGCATCAAACACAGAGAGGAGAACAAAGAGACACACACACACACACACACACACACACGAGGGGTTTGTGTTAGTAGAGGGTCCCATCTGTTAGGCTGCTTCCCTCAGATGGGCTTGACATGTGCACACACACACACAATAAACTAATGTAGTAAAGCCAATGTGTGTATCCAAAAACTGACCCTACAATAAAAAACAATGCCGTTTGTTTGACGACACTGTAAACAGAGCTTTCCATTAGTCGGCTACGATAAAATTATTTGTTGCGATTTTTAATTTGCTGTTTTTATGTATTGCAATAAAATGACCCCAAGGGCACTAATTAATTTATATAAAATATATATATATAAAAATATATATAAAAAATTAATATAAAGATAAATCATTCATTCATTGATAAACCTTACAATGAATGTGTCGACAAATACATTTAAATAATAAAAAAAGGTCAAATGATTTTTTAAATATCAGGTAGGCCAGGTCATTCCTTTAGATCAGTGTGTGATGGAATACTGGCATTACAATGTGCCACAGGCCACCAAATGTAGGCTTTAAGGGCCAAACTCCCCCCCCCCTATCTGGCGACCCTATATCCTCATGGATCGCTGTGTGTTCAATACCAGATGCATAGCCTCCAGGAAGTAATTGATCATTGATTTGTTGTATCTATTATTATCGTATTTCCAAGCAAGGAAATGGTATGTGATCATCATTATCGAACCTGGCGTTCAGTGTGTGATCTAAATGCAGATCCCACACCCCCACACACACACACACACACACACACACCTTCATGCGCTCGCTGTTATTGCACAGCACATTGCGGAGCTCTTTGGACACCATATACAAGTGTCGCTTCTTGCCATCGTGGGTCCTGGTCAGAACGTTGATTTTGGGGAAGTTGGGAGACAAGTTATAGAAAGATCTGGAGAACACAGAAAAAAAAGATTAGACAGTTTTGTCAACAAAATGCCAAAAACGATAATTTCCACGTGTAATAAATAGACACTTACTGTATGGTGGTGAAGACGGGGTCCTCTTCAGTCAGGAACACAAAGGGGTCTTCTTTATAACCAAACAGCTTCCTCTTCTTCGTGGCTGGAGGTCTGAGAAACAGCCACAGCATTTAGTTTTAGTTGTGTTGTAACACTTCCTGTCAATAGTTTCAATAAACCTTTCATGGAAGACATGTCGTATGAGCCTTTAATGATTGGCATGGCCGACGATCGACACTTCGCCCTCAACATGTACATTTGTATACGTCACTTACTCTCCCATCATTTGTCTTGCGTGCCTCCGCAGTGAACAAAGTGTGAGAAAAAGTACAAGAATTCAAGGGAACCCGAGGCGAGGAAGTACTAGTGATGGATGTGTTCATCCAAAAAGGTCATTTCTCATTCAAAGCAATGTTTTCACCATAATAACCGACGACGTCGCACTTTTCCTTCGTTTATTCGCTCAGCGCACCAACATGACTCACCCACACACTCCATCTTGTTTAGCAGTGGTCTCCTGTGCCGAGGAAGCTCCTGTGGGTGTCTCCTCTTCTGCCTCCTTGTCTACTTTTCCCTCTGGGCCTCCCCCCACCACCACCACCCCCTCCTCCTCCTCCTCCGCACTCTCTGGGAGGCGGGGAGTGTCTGCGGGGGTCGAGGCCGCGGCGGAGCCTTCAGACTGGGCCGCTGAGTCGGACGAGATGTCGTTCCTCGGCTGGAGACGAGTAGACAAAGAAGAAGTCCTGGCTCTGGTTAGTAACAGGTGAGTGTTGCAGCGGGGGGGGGGGGGGGGGGGGCTGCTGCTTCAACACACACACACTCAAACCCCACATGGGGGAATTCTGCTCCATTTCCTCCCTCAAGTAAGACTGCCATTAAGAGTGTGTGTGTGTGTGTGTGTGTGTGTGTGTGTGTGTGTGTGTGTGTGTGTGTACCTTGGGATATCTTTTGTTCCAAGGCATCGGGGCTTTCTTCACCAGCACAGCCACAAAGAATCCTCCAGTGTTCTGGTGATGTGGCAGAATCCTCATACTGACATTAAGTACACACACAAAAACACATAAATCATGGCTTTGGAGTGTTATGGTGCCACCTGCTGTGAAGATAAACAAGGAACGCTCCCCCCCCCCCAGCATTAAATAAAAAGACGCTTGGACACCGTGTGACAATAGCTCCCTCTGCTGGCCAGCATGGTGCCAGTCTGAGCGCTAAAGTAAACGCTGCAGAGTACAAATGACATCATCCACCATTAAGTGAGAGCGCAGGTGTGTACATGCATGTGCATCCATGAAGACGGTGTGTGTGTGTGTGTGTGTGTGTGTGTGTGTGTGTGTGTGTGTGTGTGTGTGTAAAGCTGCGCCAAGAAAATAAATCAGACGCTTTACTCAGCTAATGAAGTTGGCATCGATGAAGTGTGTGCACCTGCGAGCACAACATACTCTCAGGAGGATGAAAGAAAATGGGAAGATTAGCAGAAAGGTTTTTTGGGGGGGGGGGGGGGGGGGGGTGAGAGTTTAAATGGCTCTTCCTTTTTTATACATTATAAAAAAATATATTATCTTTTGCATTGACCGTCTTGTTACAGAAAGGTGCAGCGAGGCTTCCCGCTCTCGCTGCTCCTACTCGCTTTGGCTACAGAGCGTCTGAAGAGTCACACATGGAGTTAAAGGTGCTCTATAACTAAAGATGATGCATTACAAGCCGTGCTAATGGTATGTTCTACACTTCCTGTCTCTTAAGTGGGCGCGGTCTAACGTAATTATATACATTAGATATTTAGCATGATGGAAATTAGTTGGCGAGGGCAGTCACCGACATTAGCTTAGCATTTTGACGCTCTGTGTTGCAGAGACAGAAAGTAAGTTTTCTCCGTCCAAGTGTCAGAAGATACGTGGCTTGTGAGAAATGTTTCCAATATTCACTTTGGTGATCTGTGCTCAGGTTCACTTCTCCATCTGGATCTAATGTACTCAGGACCAGCTGCTGGTCTCCTGAAGAGGCGGGGCAGTGGTGAAACCCATGTGACACATACAGGAAATTAACTTTCTCCCTTCTCTGGTTAAAGTTATGAGGAAAGCCGACTGTAGGGACTGAGTCACAGACAGAGTCCTTCACATTATATAATGGCACAGACATGTAGTGTGTGTGTGTGTGTGTGTGTGTGTGTGTGTGTGTGTGTGTGTGTGTGTGTGTGTGTACCATCTCTCCAGATGCATGCTCGCCAGCTTCTCTGGGTCTGTTGGCGGGAACATGGTGGGGCGGATCTGCGTGCGCCGATTGTTTGGAACCTCGGACCAGTTGTTGAACCACGTGCCCTCTTTGGTCATCAGCTGCAAACACAACAACCGTTGTTTTAAGTGTGTAAGTGTGTGAGCCGATCAAAGTCATCCACAGTCAGAACACCGACCGACAACATTCTGTTTCCTTTTATGTTTTTTTTTTAAATGTTCCAGTACCTTCCAGGAAGTGACCCCAGGCATCCACTTCAGCCCTGGCAGATCAGCTGAGCCGTCGGCCAGCTCCAACGCTCCTGGCAATGGGGACGGAGGTAGGAAAGACATTACGAGTTGGCAGAACAAGACTGAAATCTAGATCTAAATATAACCGTACCGCTCATACAGTATAAGACCGAGACATGTAGCAGCTCAAAAGTGGATTACATTGTGGCGTTGGCTCTACAGATGCTGTCTTTATGTGCTCCGCGTCTCTGACCAGTTTTACACGCTCACATAGTTACCGGCCGCCGTCTTTAACAGTATAATGTCATAGCAGAAGTGTCATGTGGGCATCCAAACATGTGCCAATATAACATTTCTTCATCCAGAACAGAGTCACATTGGAGACTCATTTCAGTTTTTGTTACATTACAACACAGGCTTTTCCAAATGGACCCGATGGATGCACATGACAAAGTTAAATAACGCTTGTTTTCATACGTTTACATGAGGCTCAAATAATCTGAGTCAGCTCCCCGACCAGCACATGCAAAATGATCAGCTTTAGTGATGCAGATAACAATAATAACTCATGAATGTGCATCGCTCGAAGAAACTGAAAGCCAAACACATATTGCTCACATTGTCTGGCCCTGCGAGGGTTTGTTTGTTACCTTCGCTCTTCTCCAGCAGTGCTACGATGACGGCTTCGTCCTCTATAGGGTTGAGTGAACAGGTGGAGTAGACCATCCTCCCTCCCACGGCCAGCTGTTCAACACCACGCACTGCAATACGCAGCTGGAGCCTGATGAACACACACGCATATGCTCTGCATTACTGCCAACTTTTTTTTTTTTTAATTAGCAGCCAAAGAACACACGCCATCGCTACATCCTGAGTCAATTTGGTGTGCCGCACAAGTGCATGAATTCCTATCTTTGTCACTAAAGCACAGACACGTACTCTCCCCCACCCCCCCCACTCACCCGTGGAGGTGCAGGCTGTTGCTGGTCGTCCATTTCTTCCACACGTCTATGTTCTTCCTCATGGTGCCGTCTCCGCTGCAGAACACAGAGCAGACAGCAACACCAGTCAGACACAGCCCCGGTTTGTCCCGGGGCGCTGAAACCACTAGAGACCCCCCGACACTCCTCACAGGGCAGAAATGTCGGCCAAGCACAAACTGTCTAACGCTGGGCTTTAGCTCACTGCTGCCTGCCTGCATGCCTCTCTCAGACTGCTGCACCCCCCCCCCCCCCTCTCTAGTTGTGTTTGGCAGGGGCTGCTGGCTTCAGCCCCACAGCTGGCCGACCTCAGGTTCTGTTTTGGTTTCAAGAGAAGTGTGATGCTTTACCTTGAACGCTGTACTGAAACATTCAGAACAGACATTTATATAAATGTAAATACTCTGCATTTGACAGACAGGTTGAAGCCTCGTCTCCACCTGTCACACAACATCTCTCCTCCAGCCAAACACCCACACACACCCACACACCCACACCCACACCCACACAGCAGAGCTTAACAACGACATGTCTTTCTATCCACTTCCCTTTCAGAACACTAACTCTCCCGCAGCACATGTCAGAGATGCATAAAGTCACGCAGCCCCTCGCTGACCTGCAGGGCACGTCACACAGGATGCGGTCGTAGAAGAGAATGTCCTTCTTGCCATCCGAGTCAATTTTGAGCGTGGGGATGCAGGAGGCGTCGTGGTTGACCACCATGATGCAGGGGCTGTTGAGACGCTTGGCTTGGTGCACAAGCAGGTAGCAGCGCTTGTTGTCCACGTCATTGGCAATGACAAAGCCCTCTGGAGGGTAGAAGAGTGGAGGAAAGTTAAAGTGGCATGCGCTGCTGGAGATACTGGTTTGCATTCACAGATGTTCTCCGTGCTTCATTCGTACAACACATCTCTTACCAAATTATAGATTTCCCATCAAATACGAAGAAATGAGTTATCGTTGCGTCTGGCTTTAAATGCGTTTCTTACCTGGGAATGGCACTTCCATGTCCGAGTGGAGCATCTCAATCAGCTGGGCTGTCTTCGACCCTGGAGCTGCACACATGTCCAGGATCTGCACAGAAACACACGCACAAGTGTCAACACTTCAAAACAACATCGGCTGCTTTCAAGCCACAGGGGAAAAGATTTACAAGGGAGCACAAGGGCGAAGAAAATAGAAACTCTATAAGCAGTGACCGACCAACTACCCTTCAAAGAGGGCCGTGCTTTTACCTTGTGGTGAGACTCGATCTTCAGGAGGAGAGGAGGGATCATACTGACAGCTTCCTGTCGGCTGATGTTACCCTGCAAGGACAAAGATGATGCTCGTCTCTTCATTTCTCTGATGACTTCTGACATTTTTCCTTTTTTTAAATTCACCTCCCCATCAGGGGGACATGTTGTGAACACATAACAAGTTCCCTAACGGGACATTAAATAGGGCCACGGTGTTTGTGGACTCACCGACTCAGTCTCGCTGACCAGAAACTGGTGGAACTTCTCCAGCAGGGGAGACTTCCTAATGATCTTCCTGCTCATGTTGGTGTGCCAGGCCTGCTCATCTGGATACCTGCAGCAGACAGAAACAGTGTGTACCGAGTTTCTAGTTTACACGTGCGTTTTATTTAAGCCTTGGGTAAAGCCATGAGATCTTACCACTTAAGAGGCTGTGGAGCCTCAATCTTCTGGCCATCGATCTCCACCTCCTGAATATCCTTGAAGTATTTTTCCTTCAGACAGTGGAGGATTTCCTTGGCATGGCTGGGAAAAGACAGAAATGTATCAGTGCTAATGCAAAGTGGAAGTTTTCTTTTTGTGTCCTGAAAAATGGAAATTAAAGAAGGTGACACCGTCTAAGATTTCTTTACTTGCCAGACAGGGAAAGCACATTAATGTTACAGCATCTTGCATACAAACAAGACAAAGAGCCTGAATCCAGGTTATACATGTGTATACCGGCTCACCTCTTGTATCCAGTGATGCGGATGGTTGCAGGCAGCGGTTCCCTCATTGCTTTCATAAACTCTTCAAACTCTCCCTCAGGCACCAGGCCTAGCTCTTGGTAGTAATGCTCAAACAGCTTATTCTCCATGACAATGTCAGCATAGCCAGCTCCCCAGCCCTGCACACATGAATGCATGGTTATAAGTATGTACTGAATATTTCATAACTACCTACTAAATAGAGATGCTATCTTTTGAAGAAAACTAAATGTCATTCAAAAATATGTACATTTTATGTTTTCTTGCCTAAGGTCAAGGGTAAACAACTTGAAAACTGTTATGTTAAGACTTGATACACTTTAGCATGATCTTATAATCAATTCGGCATGGAGCAATCCACAAACTAAACTTATTTGAATTACATGTTTTAGTTTTCAACCCCGCTTGTTTCTTCCCATCACGGTGTTTAGACTTAAGACTATTCAGCTAGAGAGGTAAACCAATTAACACATTTCTGAGCGAAGTCTGGTGAATCCCTCCAAGCAAATAAAAAGCACGTAACGTGACAAATGGTGGTTAAAACATGGCTTTGTTAACGCTAGCTAACAGTAAAGCTTCCTGCTGCAGCTGTTTAGCAGTGTCGCAGCAGCATGACCGCGCAAGTTTAAATTAAATATAACCTCTGAGAAGCATAAGTGTTAGTCCCAGCTCTCTTTGCATTTAGTAAATAAAGCAAATGCATTGGTATGACTGAGCACTTTACGTGGAACATTAGCAGAAGTGTGACTCTTACAGCGTTGTCTCTGTCGTCGCTGCCAGTATTCTGGTTTTTCTGCCGCTGTCTGCTTCTTTTCCCCATGTTGATGAAGCAGACAACTCCGGAGACAAGTCTGCGGGACGATGTGTTGGCTGGATTCAAAAGAAAAGGTAACGTGCGTAAAAATGAAATTATAATGAGAGTTTGAACATACGTTGCTGTGTATCCTCGAAACGTGTTGGCTCTGACGCACGTGAATCAGGACCTCTCATAGCTGGCCACGAAGTCTGCCTGAAATAAACGTCTTCTGGTATTTCAAGTTATTTTTGAAAGCACAATTAAATAAATACGTAATACAAAATTATAACACTGCGAACTAATTCCCTTTGAAAATATATTACTTTTTTTTTTTACTTTATATTATTTATTTATTTATAATATAATTAAATGTATTACAGCTAGAAGACGTACATTAACATACAAGCGTTTTTAAATATAATAACCCGGTCAATGTGTACAGCAGCAAATTAATGTATGAAAACGTATACATGACGTCAGACCTCTTTGAATACGCTCTGTGAGCATTTTGATTAGCTGATGAGATTCAATGGCCATATTTGTTCAGGGACTGTGATTGGTCCTGGGTGCACGTGGAACAGCCCACAATTCAGTCACGTATATGTATGCATGCTTCTACATGCAATCCGTTGCATACGTACTTGCTAGTGAAACAGCATTTTGTCAAATAGTTGCAAATATTAGTTACACCTATTGTATTATTATTCCGCCGGGATGGACGCGCTCCTCTCCAGGCTCTTCTCCTCGGAAGAAGAGGAGCAGTACGTGTTGGACACCCTGGGTTACTTAATGATTTTAATGGCAGCCTTCACTTTCGTAACTTTGCTTTTCGAAAATGTCCCATACGGGCGATATTCTAGCAGCAAATATGGATTTCCAGTCAATGCAAGGTTTGCTTGGTTCGTTCAGGAGCTGCCTGCGATCCTGGTGCCTTTTTGTCTGGTAGTTTGGACATCTTCTGCGAAAACCTCACTACTGCCCAACCAGCTGCTCATTGCCATGTATTTCTGTCACTATGTCCAGAGGTAGGTAGCTACAGTCAATAAATAATAACACCTGGAGGCACTGAAATGTCTGCTAATGTTCAACTACCAGCATAAATAATGTGTATAATATAAGTGGCTCCCAGTGTGTGTACATGGAGGGCTCCTGCTCCTTCCTTAAATAAAAAAAAACTTATTTAACTCAGTAATGGAGACAGGAAGAGATCAGGATGTAAACAAAAAGGTGCATTACATTTATTGCATCAGTGGTAAAGCAAGCATTTTAAATACTATTTTTGTTCCACTGCAGATCCCTTATTTATCCATTTTTAATCCGAGGAGGTAAACCAACACCATTCGTCTCATTTGTCATGGCCATTGTTTTCTGCATCTATAATGGCTACATGCAGATCAGATACCTGAGCCATTATGCTGAGTACCCTGCACGTTGGGTTACACATCCGTGCTTCATCGCAGGTTGGTGTCTGCTATACCTCTCTTTCAAAAAAAACAAAGGGAATGAATTGTTTTATTTTGCTCATGAACTTGTCTTCTCATAACACTCATTGTAACGTATCAGATTGAATGTTACATTAACATAGGAGGATTGAACAATTGCTTATATTTTATATTGGAAGATGTTAAAGAAGATTAATTATACGCATGTTTTTACTGTTCCATTTCAGAGTTTTTATAATTTAAAATAGCACATGTTGACTTTGTAATAAATATTCATTTAGAAGACATATGTATCAGTGGCAGTCCGTTCCAGACATACCCAATTTATTAGAATAGGCGGTTAGGGGAGACTCGTGGGTACCAATAGAACCCGTGTAAAGGGACCCCTGCCTGTTCCCTTGCCAAAATGTTGCCTAACCTTGGAGCCTTACTCAGCCTCCTTCCCAACAAGCTAGCATGACAGTTAAATCCTCTGAAAGACAGAATAACCTCCAAACCCGGCCCGTCGGACTTTTAAATGTTAAGCTCAGCTGTTATTCAAACTCTTTTGTCCATCTTGTCATTTTGGATTTTGCTCCACTGCAGGTGCTTCTCACGCTTTCCAAACCTCAACATGCTCAGCAGTTTGTCTTGGCTCCCCCGGCTGTACAAGCAGGAAACTGTCAATTTAGAATATTTATTTTTTCTGTAAATGTCCCTCCACTCCCCTTGTAATCCCTGTCAAACTTTGCATCTGCGTTAGATAAAAACAAGTGTAACAAAATGTAAAAAAACATTCAAGAAGAATAGAAAACACAGTTTTACAGATGCAATGTTTGTTACTCATTTATTTCCAACATCGTACGACTACGAGCAGTTTGTGTGAATGGGGACATATGCGTCCTAAATATATTATATATATATATTATAACTCTCTTACCGACCTAAATCTCTGTCCCAATTCTTTGCGACTATTTGAACAGAAGTCAATGTAATTATAGCTTTATAATCTGAACGTGGTCTGGAACCAGGCCCAATCATTACAGACACAAGTTATATATGTCATTATCAAGGTGATTTGTAATAGTTTTTCAGAGGCAGCTCGTGTGTGTGCATGAAGTGTGGAGCTGAGCTAAGCATAGGGATTGGAACCAGGAGGAACCAGCTGCATAGATACGGGAGTTGTATTGATCGGCTCGTCTCACAGTCGGAAAGAAAGCAAATAGTGTTTCCCCAAACGTTTGAAGTATTTCTTTATAAACATAAGTTGGCTGACTGGTTTTCCGGTTAATAGAAAATGTTGTGCTGAAGCAGCTTTTGGTTGCTTGGTCTCCAGGGTCTGTGCTGTGGTTGGTCGGGTGGCTGGTGAATGTGCACTCTGACCACATCCTGAGGAACCTGAGGAAGCCCGGAGAGACTGGCTACAAGATTCCCACAGGTAAGAGCTTCAGTCAGGATACAGTGGGCAGAATGATCTCTCACCACAGCCAACAGCCTTATGCTGCTATTACAGTACATCTGACATTCAAAGAGGACAACTATAATAAAATACAGTTATTTAAAGGGACAGTTTGGATGTTTTTATCAAGTGTATTACGTAGTGTAGATGGCGGTCGGCACAGAACCAGCTAAGCAAAGTACTGCTGTGGACGGGGCAGCAGCAACATTTATTGTAACTACAACATGGCACAGAACTCTGTGGTCCTCGTCCTTGTAGATGCTAATCTTCCAGTGTGGTTGCATGATTATACAGGATCCCACTGTAAGCAGAATCACAGGTTGTCAATAGTTATCTTACCCTCTCTGCCTCGCCCTCTGTGAACCCTGACATTAGTGTGTGTGTGTGTGTGTGGTGTGTGTGTGTGTGTGTGTGTGTGTGTGTGTGTGTGTGTGTGTGTGTGTGTGTGTGTGTGTGTGTGTGTGTGTGTGTGTGTGTGTGTGTGTGTGTTTATAGTAATCATGTCAGACAGCGAAGCAGGCCGATACTGGAACATGAACATTATACTGAAGGCTACGTCTGTACCAGACTGAATAAAACTTTCAGTCTACCGCTTATGTGTTCTATACCACGCTCGTGTTTGTACGGTAAATATAAAGATATACAGCCTGCGGCCGGTTAGCTTATCTTAACATAAACACTGGAAACAGAACAGAGTCTGCCTACCCTCACGGCTAAAGCTCAGATGTATCTTAAAGCTTACATCTCATTTGTTCAATCCATACAAAAGCAAAGGGTTAGAAGTGCTACAGAGCCAGGCTTTCATACATCTTCTCATCTCTCATGTCAGTCTCGGCTCAAGCCAAACACCAACACTGACTGTGTGCCAGTGTGTGTGCGATTTCAAGGCTGGTTTGCCTCATTGTCAGCTTTTATGGGATTATCACATTGGTGACGACTGGACCATAGCTGAGATGTCTCACACACACACACACACATATATATATATACACACACAAAGAGGCAGGGCTGGAGAAGTCAACTGTGTGCTCTCAGGCAGAACAGTAATAGCAGATAATATTAAGGAAGCAGGCAGTAGTCTGAGACGTCATGTGGCTCGAATGATAATGAGGTCGCAGCATGTTCCAGATATTTAACCCACATTAGTGTGAAGCTGCATTTACACAGTTGTATCAACAGCTATTTCACATTTCTACACATGAACATATTGCCTGTGGTTCAGCCGCACTGTGGGCAGCATAATAAGAACAGAGTTACAACATCATCCGACTGTTGAGCACAAATCTGGACCTGCACTTCCAGTCAACCTGCAACCGTCTACGTGCAAAACAACAGTGGATTACACCTGAAGATGTTCCTATAAAAGAAGAAAGCGTTGTAATTTGATTAAAACTGATTTCTACATTTTTCGCATTATTGAAACAATTTATGTGCATTATGTGTTTATGGCCAGAATAGTTCTCCAGTCACTTGCTAAATACATGTTTAGAGAGAATCTTAGGATCTTCCAAAGCTAGCATTTGGTATTTTATAGACGGTACTTGAATTCTCAAAACCTCACACAAGCCATAAAATAAAAAGAACGCTGTAACACACTTTGTCTTCAGGTAGAGGAAGTGTTCAAATCGAAGCAGCTGTTCCTATCTGTCTCCTGCGGCTGCTGTTCTTTCCTTTAGGTGCCGCAGGTGGGCATATGTATATGTATGTATATAAAAGCCAGTCCAGTAAAAAACACTTTGCACATCCATTTGAAACTACATGGGTGCCTGCCTGAAGATGAATGGTATTAGAGTCAGATGGCGGGCTCTGTGAATATACACGCTGGGTAATATAGTGATGCAATTACAAGAAGCGTGGACAAAGAAGATGCACAGAGGAAACCGCCTGGAAGAGAAGAATTGAGACGGCGGGGACCTCGAACATGAAGGATGTCACTTTCCACAGCCTTCAGCGACACACAGCCTTCATTTTTCATCACACCCCATCACATTGTTTATTGATGAGACCATGTGTTAAAACAATGACAACATACAGATATTCTTTTACACATTAATACAATTCATAAAGACGTGACCTTGGCTGTGACTGGTGTTGTAACATGTCCCTCACTGGGAAAGAGAGAACAGAAGAGTTATGGGAGGAAGCTGCAGCTGGCACTTTTAGCAGGTACACTGTGAAACCCAGATTCAACGCAATCAATGTCATTTTCACTTGCATTTAAATTTAACGTGCGATGAGATAATTGCACTTTTCCCCCCCCCGCTATAAACTTATTTTGAGAAACACTGAAAGTAAGGCACATTATTAGTATCTACAGAAGGAGACATGATTCCAGAACAGCTCTAACTCACATGGCTCGTGGTTAAAGTGATAATGAAACAATGATAGAATAGAAGAGACGTGAAGATCAAATCCAGATGTCTTATCTTTACCGCAGCTTTCACACACTCATTCATTTCTTCTTCTTTTCTCTCTGTTTCTCCGAAGCTCCGACAGTAGTGACGTGTTAAGGCAGCGCGCCCTCTTCTTCTTACCTCAGGCATGGGTGAGTTATTGAGGGCCGTGCTTGACCTCCGTTTGATTGGCCCCGCAGCCGAGTAGCTGTGGACAAGCCTGCTCGTGTCTCAGTCTTTAAAGGACGGAGACGCAGTGTTGTCGTCAAAAGGAGGAAGGAACTTCCCTCGTCTTTCATCTATTCAATTCCAATGGATGTTAAAAAAAGATGCACTTGCAACAGATGACTCCTGAGACTTGTAAGTGTCTGCTTTGCATTTCCGAGTTTATGATCCATCTGGGAGAATATGCAGATCAGCGGAGAGTCTTAAAAAGTGTTTATTGCTTGAGCGAAGTGTTATAAATCTCCTGTAAACTGTTGAGGTATGCTCCAGTCGGGATCTTATTTCCTCTTCAGGAACGCTAAATGTCGCCTCTTCAGCAAACACTTCCAGTACATTCAGTTCGGCTTATTTTGCTTTGTTAGACATTATTACCAAAGTAATAAGCAGACGGTATGATGGTGTTTAGCTGTTGCAGCCCAGATGAGATCATTTACAAAGCATACAGCCTCTGTTACATTTATGTTAACAAAATATATATCTTCAAGGTTTTCTCTGACATCTGGGGGACTTTTGTTGTGAGAACAAGTACCTTGTCGAGCTTCCAGTACCCATGGTGTTTTTTAGAGCAGAAAAGGAATCAGCGCCTTCCTGCTTTTAGGGTAGTCTTCAAACTTAGCGAGGTACCATCTGTAGAAACAGAGAGGAAATGTTCTTCTATTAATACAAGTAATTGCTTCAAAGTGTGCATTACACTCTTACTGCTTACTTTGTGTGTGTGTGTGTGTGTGTGTGTGTGTGTGTGTGTGTGTGTGTGTGTGTGTTTTCTTCTTCTTACTTGTGATGGGCCACAGCCCTGCTGGTGAGGACCACTGTGGTAAAGACGGCAAAAGCTGAACTGTGAACAGAGTGTCCAGCCAGAGCGAAGCCTGCCCACTCGGTTATCTCTCCTAAGAAGTTGGCTCCAGACACATAGTCAAACATTCCCCCTGTGGGTGGAAGACACAGGAATGAGGACAGGTGTGCTTAAGTTCACTGGAAGCAGAAATACTTTACTCTGGAAGAAAACATTTTCATCTACAATGACTTCCAACTTTCTAAATGTCATTTCAAGTGTAACAATGAGCTGCTAAACACTCAGAAGGTCATCTACACAACTCCACGACCCTTAAGATGGCTTAGCGTTTACTCTGTGAGTGCGGGCCGTGAGGAGTGCTGCGACCCTCTATGTGAAAATGCCATTCTTGGCCGAGGGGATTCCAGACGTGCCTGTAATTTCACGTGGAGCGGCGCGGCTCACACGGCTTCCTCCTGCCTCGCCTTCTCCGCTTTGTTTTCCTTAAAGGGGTCCGTGTTTCAACAGGTTCACCCCAAGTTCAGGCTGAAGGTGCTGCGGCAGACACTCTCCTTGTGAACCGATCACTGATTGCGATCTTTAAAAAGCAGCGATGCAGATGTTGTTTCTGCTCTTCCAATACATACGGCTCTCAAGACTATTTGTCAAAAGGATTTTTGAACGTGGGCCAACGTCTTGTTATCCACCCTTCGCCTGAGCTTGTCACTGCTCTTAGAATGTGCATCCATTTCCACACAGTAAAGGTCACGCACTCCAAAAAAAACGCCCACCCTCAAATTGTTCTCTTGTACGTTTCGTCAGTGAATTCTTGTTAATTCTAAATCTTCATTTTCTTGATACAAGAGATTTTTTTAAAGGAACAGTTCCATATTTTGAGACGCATGCTTGCTTGTTTTCTTGCTGAGAGATGAGAAGATGTATGAAAGCCTGGCTCTGTAGCACTTCTAACCCTTTGCTTTTGTATGGATTGAACAAATGAGATGTAAGCTTTAAGATACATCTGAGCTTTAGCCGTGAGGGTAGGCAGACTCTGTTCTGTTTCCAGTGTTTATGTTAAGATAAGCTAACCGGCCGCAGGCTGTATATCTTTATATTTACCGTACAAACACGAGCGTGGTATAGAACACATAAGCGGTAGACTGAAAGTTTTATTCAGTCTGGTACAGACGTAGCCTTCAGTATAATGTTCATGTTCCAGTATCGGCCTGCTTCGCTGTCTGACATGATTACTATAAACACACAACACACACACACACACACCACACACACACACACACACACACACACACACACACACACACACACACACACACACACACACACACACACACACACACACACACACACAACACACACACCACACACACACACACACACACACATCACAATAGAGGAAATAATGCCCTCAATCCAAACAGCTGACCTTTTCTGTTTGGATTGTATGTATCCGGGAGGTTTTACCAATCACTCTACTCCTCCCTTTAGGTATGAGTAACACAACATTCACCCACTTCTTGTGAAGAAATCGCAGAAACAGTCAACAATGCATGAATCATAGTCTGTTAAATTCCACAAAAGTTGATCTTTTCCCATCACTGTGTCGCATAATTGGTCTAGATTAGACAGCTCAAGTTACACATAGTTTATAAACCTGTCATTCACATAATAATCACAACTGACAGCCATGCTTTGTTCTTGTCCATGTGTAGTTTTTATCACACTGGTTTTAAATGTCCTACGTTTGTAAGTTGGACACACACGCGCGCACACACGGTTGGTCCTTGATGACCCAGCGTCTGCTCATTTCCGAAAGCTTACGGAGATTCAACGAGAAGCGACCCGGCCCCTCCCGCCCCCCCTCCTCCGCGCTACAGCTACTCTCCCCTCGGCTTCACTCCGAGGAGGAACCCGGTGCCCCCGGCTGATCGTTTCCAATTACGTTACCCCAAGATGGAGGTCTGCAGATGGCACTGCTAGCGTCTACGAGTTACCGTAACCGTCCGTGTGTCTTTAATGACGCTTTTATCGGGACAGAAGTGATTTTCTGCCACCTTTTTGTCGTTTTTTGGGGGGGTCTAATTTGGAGATACTGAGCTCCAGGTTCGGGTTGTGGCAGCCATGAGCTCCGGGGAAGGAGCGGAGGAGACGACGAAGGACGCTGGCGACATAGCGGCGTTCTTCAAAAACGGTAAGCCCAAAATGAGTAGGAGAAGTCGGACTGAGCTGAGAGCTGCTCCCCTTGGACCAGCTACGTGAGGGACATTGTTCCCCTCCGTGTTGACTGTTTTGGGGGCTCGTACAGTGAAGAATAGGGATTGAATTTCACTTTTGGTGTCATAAACGAAGTGTACAACACATAGTAATGACTTGCACAGTCGTGGAAATATTTGAAAATGGGTTTCTTGAATGTATTTCTCTCCAGTATCAGATAGCACATCCAGACTGTAGCCAGGCAACGTTAGCTAGATCGCTAATTTGCGAGTTCCATCTTCGGACAACTCTCCTAGATTTGTCAGAGTTTGGCTAGTTCTCCGTGTACTTTTCGTCAAAATACATTATTCTATGTGTTTTCCTTTCCATGGCACTACTCAAACCTGCCTACACCACTGCCAGCTGTCAACATGAGGGTGTGAAGTTTAAGTCGGGCCCAGTAAACGCTAGAAAAGAGGAACACATAGGGACCGCAAATGTATGTTCTTCGTTCAGCTCAAGCCCGACACTATAGTATCAAAGCTACTTTTTCTTATTAAAATAAACACTATGTATACATTCAAAATGGTAGATATCTTTTTTCCCCCGTTGATAGAGTTTAACCTTTGCTGAATCGAGAAAATAAGCAGGTCAGAGCTGTCCGATAATGGACTGGGGTGTTAATACTAGTTTCAACATTAGCTTCCAATGTTAGCCTGTAAGCTAGTGAATCCTGAATCGGATTTGGTGAATCCTGTCTGCTTGGATAGCTAACAAATGCTAGCTAGTTTAGCATCGCTAGCCTGCCAGTGAGTTGACAAAGCTCGCGTGTATCTGAACAGCTTATTGATGTATTAAGTACAGACGTATACAGTGTCTGTTTCTTTTAAATTCTCTATTCCGTTAAGTCATTGTTTGTTGTTTTCTGTGCTGTCAAATAGCACAACTGTGGAAGCTATGTAAACAATACATGGCGTGGCACATATAGCCTGGGTGTGCACTGTGCAGGATAAGCTAGCTGTGCAACATAGCTATCAAGGCCAAAAGGCTTCCTATTATCAATAACACGGTATGTTGGTTGTGATAACCCCGAATGTCAGTGACACTGATTTACACATGAACTTTTGCTTTTAGACATGATTATATGTGGTCCACTTACATGCACATATTGCTAACATTAGCTAAGTAGGCTAATTAATCAGCAAGGACTGTGACTTGAAGTCCTAACACGGGCCTACTGTGATTTCATAGGCTGCAACAATGGCTCATAAACTATGAATTCCAGGGGTCCTGGCATATATTTAAAGTGTACGAAAAATATAGTGTTACGTTTTATTCTACCCAGCAGACTTTGCATTGTGAAACCATGTATAAGGATGTTGTATTTTCTATTCATTCCCATATTCTTCATAAACATTTGGTACAAAGATTAACACTATATTTGTAATTGGAGTTTCCTGGGATACAGTTAAATGAAATGGTGATCCATGGAAGAATGCCTGTCCATGAGCTTATGTGCTGCACTTGGATATGCCAAATAGCCCTCTAGCTATTTTCAGTGTCTGCAAGCAGTGAATTAGATCCAGTGCCTGTTGTCATGTCTGCCAGTGTCATCATCTTAACTCCACTTGCTTAGGAAGCTTACAGTTTATATGCATTTAAAATAAGTTTGTCTATGAACCTGCTGCATGTGTAGTAGTAGTTGCAAGTACATTTTTCCAGTTTTAAAACGCGGAATAGTAACGCACTGTACTATTGTGTACTATTCACAAATCACTGGCTGTTCTAGCGCACTGTCATGTGTAAGTCCTTTGTGGTAGAAGTGAGATTTTGAAGTAGAGTTGGAGGGGAGTAAACAAGAAGGAGAATGCAGAGTATTGACATCCAGCTTCTGGCTCCTGTGGTTTTGTGTCTAGCGAGATAATAAGCCACAGAGGGAAGTTCAGTATCCGTATTGAGCTGATCCGATAGCTTCCTTTTTAGGAAGAGCGGCGAGAGGCATCCTGTAACTCACTTGAAGCCACACTTTGTATGTTTTGTTGATGGTGCACAGCTGCAGCCATTCTGCCTCATTGTTAATCAAATCTGCTGCTAATATGTTGCATAATTAAAAATGTTTAAATATGCCTCCTTCTCGTATTACCACAAGGCCATCTGCTGCAGTTTTAGATTGTAGTTTAGAAATAGCTCTTTATTTACCGATAGAGCACATCCTATATTCACTTTATTTGTTAGTTTGAGAGAAGCAGTAGCACAGATAATTAGTTTTCCTTGCACTTACATTTTTTCTGGCTGGGGTGGGGTGGGGCGGCTACTTTTTAAATTAATAAAATAAATATTGTGGATAAACTTAAAACAAATCTGCATCTGATTTGGACAAAAACACACTTGCAGAATCATGAATGGACAAAAAAAATCACTAAAATATTTGAACAAGGAAACAAATAAACATGATTTAAATTTCAGACCAGTCTGTTCTTGAAGCATGCCGATTACTCTCGCTACAGTAATGGACAGAGACTGACACTCTATGCACAACAAGCCTTTACCCAACCTCTGCTATATTTGATGTTAAGCAAGATTTTAAGTTAAACGTATCTTATTGGAATCCACGTTTTTGTGTACTTAAACCTAAACATGTCCCACTGGCTCTTAACTACAATTATTGACCATCTATTGCCAAAATGCTGTCGTACGCTGCTTTAGGACTTGAGGAGTGTATGTATTCTTCACAAAAACAACACATCTTGTTAAACAAACCTCTAAAGCTACACTTAGCTCTGATTATGTGGTATGTGTTACTGGGCTGGGTTTTATGTTAAATTGGACCCATGTTTTTTCAGATGGTTCTGCTGATTTGCGTTGTTTAGTGTTGTACGAGAGCCTGGCACCATTACTAGTGCGTTTATGTCACTTGAGTGCAATAAGACATTGATTGACAAGACCACCTACACTACGAGATAATGATAACTGGACAGATATTTACCGTAAACATCAGATTGGATTTGGCCAACAGAGATTTGATTTTTGTCATGTCCATTATCGTCTGTCTCCAAACAATGTGTGATGCCTTTAGTAACACTTTTCTGTACATTCCTGAGCACTGGTTTATCACAAGTTCTTTAAAGTTTTGACTCTGGAACTGAACACATTTGTACAGTTATTAGCTGAAAACCTAGAGCATATTGGTGTTCAGATTCAGTCATCTCGGTACTAAACCTACTGTAGGCCTGAGTATAGATAAGTCCACCAATGGCTTTGTACAATAAGCTGGTTGGAAGGATGAAGTGTCACGTTCTGGCTCCCCCTCCTCTTTGTTTTGCTCATGAACTTCCTCCTTATAGATCTGGGAATCTTGTTTTGACATGCACAGGTTTGAGTGTCTTGCCACAGGCTATGCTTTTCCATTCCCAGCTCCATTCTCATCTCTTTTTTTTTCCATCCTTTGGCATTTGGTCTCTTTGTCTTTCTCATGTCCTCCCTCATTGCTTCCTTCCCTACTCTCTGTCTGACTGCCTGCCGTCTGAATGTTCATTCGCCAATGTCTGTTTCATGTTTTGTCCCTCCCTCATTCTTGATGCGTCGTGTTGAGCTTTACCGTCCTAATGCAAAATGACAACTAATAAAAAAAATGAGCTTCCCCTCGTCTCTCTCTCCTGCCTTCCAGACTGGAATTAATACCTAGGCCTCAGATCTCAGAAACGGGGAGTTTTGTTGTGGCATGTTGTCAATCAAGTAATAATCCACACTTAACATATCTTCGGCTACACTGGTGACTAAGAAGCTGATCTAGTGTTGATTTCATGCAGTTATTACTTGTTGATAGTGTAGGGTATTATTCACGGTGGAGAAAAAACACTGCTGACCTGGCCTTCATGAATGAATGTTCAGAGACTGCAACACGTCACTCACAAGGTTGGGTGTATGTTTGAATGAGCTCTGGTGTGTACGTGTGTTAGTGCAAGAAAGAGAGTGAAACAGACAAGCAGGGGGGAGAGAGAGAGAGAAATCTGATCCAGAGCTTGCATTTATGACTCAGGCCCATTCACCCATGATGAGGTCTGCGCACACACACACACACACACACACACACACACACACACACACACACACACACACACACACACAAGTACACACACATGCACTCTGAGACTAATGGATATTGATCCAGGAGATGGAGACTGATTGGGCTCCCTCAGTAAAGGTTTCCTCCAGGCTTAAAGCTGCCAAGTCAGACATACAACAGAGGCTAAAGCCTAATGCCATACAAAGCAGATTTCTCTTATCATCCTGTGTTTATAGGATGGAAGTAAGCAGAGGAGTGGTGCGTCACAGATCAATGTAAACTATTGATTGAAGTGTAGATTTGTTGCCACTTGGTTTCGCTCCTTTCATGATACTCAATTACCTAAGAGCCTGTAATCATAGAGAAACAGCCAACAAAATGATTATCAGAACATGTTATTTGTTCAAGTTGGGGGGGCTTGTGAGAGACAGATTTTAAAGGAGACACATTATGCTAATTTCCAGGTTCATAATTGGACTTTGTTTCTTCTACAACATGTTTACACACTTAAATACACATTCTTTTTCTCATACTGTCTGTCTGAATATACCGATGTTCACCCTCTGTCTGAAACGCCTGTCGCTTTAAGCCCCCCTCTCAAAAAAGCCTAGTCTGCTCTAATTGGCTTGCGAGAAAAATTGTAAAAGTAGCCATATGCTAATGAGCCTGCATGTGACATAGGAAGGGGATCCAAATCTGAAGGGCTTTTTGAATCCCATGTTTTCTGATATAGGCAGCCCACAAATAATGACTGTGTTGTCTTATTCTACAGTTTGTGGGTTGGTAGGCACTCCAGATACCCACATGTTGATGCACAATCACAGAAAAAGTGCGTTGTTTATGATGCGTCTCCTTTAAAAAGCAGCAGAGGCTTCCTGACTTAGCAGCCGCTGGTGTGAGCCACACCCCCAAAACACTGGATCCTACATATCCCACAGTGCAACTTGATAGCATCTGATGGCGTCATCATGTTATTTTTATCTGACTTTGGAACGCTCCCTTCAGATTCTCATAAGACAACTGTTTTCACAGGCTGAATAATCACTCTCATCTGCATGTGTAAAATCAGTGCAGTGCCCCTTTAAACCACCCCACTAACACAGACTTGGCTACTAAATATAGGTTGGCGATACAGATAACATTTTCTATTACGATATGTGCAGTTTGATAGATATCATTGTGTGTGTGTGTGTGTGTGTGTGTGTGTGTGTGTGTGTTGTGTGTGTGTGTGTGTGTGTGTGTGTGTGTGTGTGTGTGTTGTGTGTGTGTGTGTGTGTGTGTGTGTGTGTGTGTGTGTGTGTGTGTGTCACAGTCATGATGTTATACATTTTCTCAAATCAACTGAGAGTCTGAGAAGTCAAGGAATGTATTTTTTGGCTAATTGCAGCAAATTAAAAACCTGACATAGAGCAGTTCTGCTTATTGATTTGCAACATTGGCCACATTTTACTAATACACACATAGATATTAAAGTGATAGATAGATTACGGATGCTTTGATACACCAAATCAGTATTGGTGCAGATACGGACTCTGTTTGGCCGATGGGTATCGGCCATGACAAATCTACATTTAATACAGTATCATTACAAAAATTCAGTGTTTCCACCATCACTTTAATGAATTCATAATTTTTTAATAAAAAAGGAGCAGACCGTAGCTGCACAAAGGCTTCAGAGAACCGAAACCAGTGCATTGGAAAGACACGTTTTAAGAATCTCACGCCGAGTAATCAGGGGTAACTCTTTTCGACACTTAGGCATCATGTGGTTTGCAGTACGAGGGGCTTCGTGATAGGCACCCTCTGTTCTGTCTGAATTGTTTTTCACACTTACACACACTCACCCGGGCACTTTCTCTGATTTGCCGTTCCCACTGACCCCGGCTCTGTCTACTCCATCTCGTCTTCTCACTGTCTTTGTATTGTTAAGGTCACGGCGTACTACATTCACACCCACAGCGAGTGCCATTTATACTCATACATACATGCTCGGCTGCAGAATATCAGGTGCCTCACACACAAACCTCTAAGTAACTGCACTATTTTGCAAAAGAGAGTGAACATAATAAATGGAAGCCAGCTGGAGGGAAACATGATGGTTATTAGAGTTTAGCCTTTTATTTAGCCAGGCCACTTCAATCAACAACAAATGGATAACTGGGTTAAAAGCTTTTTTTAGAAAGGGGTTGGAGATTAAGAATAAACATGGGAATAAAAAAACAAACACTCTGCTCTGTTCCCTTTTATTATGGCGTTAAAAATATGATGTTTCAGTTAGCAAGCCATTCATCCCTTAACATGAAGCGCAGATTCAACACTGAACACATGGTAACAACATGAGCAGTGCAGGCATCATTAGTTGCCCAGTTTCTCTGTCATACTCTCATAAAAATGTATTAGTGAAGAGTAAATAATTAAAATTGCTCCATTTTCCCATGAGTAGTTGTGTAAACACATAATCTTTCTCATCCCTAATAACAGGTGCAGGTACATCACATTTTAAATGCAGATTATATCTAGCCGGGCAAGCCCCCCCCCCCCCCCCTCCCATCTGCTGTGAGGTCAGTGTGAGTGGGAGGATTGTGATTTATTTTTTCTTCCTTGTTTGAATTATCAATGTTGAAGGCCATGTCCGTATGAGCCAAATGTTGGTAAATCATTAGCATTCGATTAAACAGTTGCCAGTCTCGGTTCAATGAGAAGAATGACATGGCAGATCACGTCGCCTGTGACGTGCTTCAAAATCAAATCAAAATGACAGAAACTGTCCTCTCGTAAAGCTTAGTGAAACGTTTTGGAACCGGTCCCACTTTCACTTACACAGCCAAAGCACTCCCAGCACAGACATGCTAAAAGCTACTAATCTCAGACAAAGGAAAGTGAATTAAATCAACTGCTTGAACAACTCCTAATTTAGGTTTAAGATTCATATTTTCAAATAATTTGATAAGATGATAAGCATCAAAAGCATTAACTTGGATGTATGTTTCTGGCCACTTGGTTGCTATAAGTATACGTAAGTAATATTTACTCTACTTTAACCTTGTTTTTGCTCTCCACTTACTTCTGAGGGAAACTACAGGCTCTATAGCTGCTAAATGCTCCACTGTGTGAACCAGATAGGACCGCTGAGAGAGTGAGCCAAAACTTTAAGGTTCCGGACAGCTGAGAAATGAGCTTAGAGGTGCTCAAATTTAACATTTCCTGCGACCCCCGTTCACATACAGATAATCATGTTAGTATAAAACTATGGATTATAGCATTATAAATGTTAAGCCACATGTTGCTCAGAAAGGTCAGTTCAGTTGACGTTCCCTGGATAAACTTTGGTCAAACAATTTCTGTGGTAAACCTGATGCCAACACAATCCATCATCTTGAGCAAGGCCTTTGTTACTGATCTGTGTATCATATCGCAGGCTTGTAGGGACTGTCATCCGGGTCAGGTTTACTTTGTATTACAGTGATAATTTATTGTCATGCAACACAGGGTTGCACAACGAAATGCATTTGTATCTGAGCGTGAGAGAACATGACAGAACAGCACAAAAACAGTAGAAATAGTGCATTCCTGAAGTGCATTTTATTTATTTGCAACAGGAGGAATGGATGTATTCCTTTAGTGCAAAGTCTGTGCTGTCGTAATATCATGAGGTGAGATGAGGTGCATTTCTCATGGTGGCAGTAAAAGTGTCCACACAGGGTTAAATGGTTGGAACCAATGAGACATTGAAATGAATGAGGAAATCTATAAAAGTCATAAACCCACCTACTAACGCAGATCAGGAAGGAATCGTCCAGGAATATCAACAGTTTTTGATGCAAATGGAGAAATAACTGATACAAATTTAAGTGTTTGGGGACTGTCACAGTATCCAACAAAGAGGCCTGACCTCACAGATTGGGGTCCACAGCAGAAATGGTCAGAAAACCTGCCCCACAGATGTCTGGGTAGAATAAACACTCATTTTTCAATCAGAACTCTGCGAGCGAAGCCATCAAAGCCATGAAGTAAAATGAAAAATGCAGCACCGAAGTCGTTTGTAGCCCAAAGCATGTATGATGTCAGTATGAACTCTAAGGCGTACCACAGTAATATAACCCTAAACCAGAACAAAAAGCACCAGATTGCATTTCAGAGGGAATAACATTCACTTCCCTAATAGTCAGATGCTTGTAAACAAGTTTTGTCTCTCTCTCGCGCTCTCGATGTGCCGTACATGGCAATGTGAAGAGCGGCCTGTAACAGCTTACCAATGAGGTAGCACAAGTTTGCGGAGTGATTTGAAAAGGGACATGAATAACATTGACCCTGTATCTGGAGCATTCGCATGCTGCAATGAAGTAATTGCAGAAATGGATTTAGTAATATCGCCATAGCTGTACATGTTAATAATAAAAATATATCGCTGAGTGTACAATATCTTTGATGCCAGAAGGTCAGTATGTAATTAATAATCTAGTGAGCAGATTGCAGATCCTCTCAGAGGGTATGGAGCGTGTGGGAAAGCAGAATGGCCAACAACTGTTTTTAACAACAAAGCTGCTTACTTAAACAGGAATATATACTTGGTGTGTTTGAGAACAGAGCGATGTGGCAGCAGCACCCTGGCCCTGTTTGTATTCAGTTTAAGTGATGGTGTGATGTTGTCAGCTCTAAAAACATCAGGCATGTTGGAGGTGAGAGTTCATTGGATTACACACATTGACCTTATCTAATCTGGTGTTTATTCTGTGAGATTACTGTGTATTTGTGTGTTTCCGTATGTAGGCGTAGACAGAAGGAGGTGGGAAGTAGGAAGGTGGATCTGTGGTGCTTCAGTGCACACAGTTACGCACACCGATTACCAAAACAATACTTTTTTTCAAGGAATATAAACATCTTTTTCTACAAAAACCTTCTTAAATGTTGAAGGAATTGTTTAACATTTTGGAAACTACCATTCAAATGAGATGAATAGTTAGTTACCACTCATGTCTGTCTTTAAATATGAAGCTGTAGACGCAGAGTCTCTGCTGGCTGCCACATAATCTCCCTTAAAACAACAACTTGTCCTTTTTAAACATTGTTTTTTGTACCGATTGATTAAACAAGACATTATGTGACCGTGAGCTTTAGAAGTGTTGGTAAGTGGATTTTGGTACCTTCAGACAGAGCCAGGCTGTGTCCCCCCTCCTTCCAGTCTTCATGCTAAGCTAGGCTAACCATCATGTCTTGGCGGTATCTTAATTTTTAACCGACAGATATGAGAGTTGTGTCAATCATATTGTCTAAACACGAGCAGCTACACCAAACTTAACTTTACCAACTTTCAGACTTGATACGTTTATACTGAGTGCAATGTACACACTTAGATAGGTACCATCATGCTAACAATAGTTGCAATGTCTTCTATGTGTATGTAAACCGTGTCGGCGAAGGCCTGTGCTATCATTAAGGCTTTACCACCCACACAAACAGACACACACTAGATAAGACCAAAGGCCAGCTGATTAGAGTTAATACTTACGTTCCCTTTCTATGGTCTTGATGTGGACCATTGAGTTGAAGGGTGGATCATATATTGCATTTGGATGCATTACAAACAAAGTGTTACCTGTGGTCTAACTCTAATCCACTGACAAAAATAAACAAAAAACTTTGCTCATGTAGTAACATAGCTGTCAATCAGAATACTGGTGAGTCAGGCAGAGCAAGGTATTTCCAGTCAAAGTAGGTAATGAGGGGTAAATAATTTTAAGTGGCAGAGGGCTTTGGCTAGTATTATTTTGTGCTGTTGGAAGACTTATTCAAAAGTATAATATAATAATGTGAAATTAAGGCTGTTAGTCAATTAAACAGGGAATTGAAGTATCAGGATGTTTGTCAGATGTGTAAATGAGTTATTGGCTTGTTCACATCCCCTGATAGGAACAATTATAACACGCATACAACACACACAGACACAGACACACACACAAACACACAAACCTCTTGCTTCGCTCTGTGTTTATAAAAAGGAGCATGTCCCACTTTTCCCTCATCTGCCGTGCTCTCGTTTGGTAATTTCTCCGGCGTAATAGCTAATTGGTGTGAGCTCGGGGAAAATTTGCCGCGAGAGAGAGAGAGAAAAGAGTCGAGGGGGCAAAGAGAAAAATGGTGAGGAGAAGATGGGAGGTGGGATGCGAGGGAGGTGGGGTGCGCAGGTTGCAAGTGGCCGTGAAGTCACGTGTGCAGATTAACCATTTTCTTCACGCATTCTTGTAAGAGGAGCATAAACAATAAACGTCGGAGTGAATGATTTTATTATCCTGTTGGAGGGAAATAAGGAAATCTATTCAGCGCAGGTGGACAAGAGAAATTCAAAGATGGAGAGAGAGAGAGAGCGAGACCTTGGAGAGATAATGAAGGGAGGATGTGTGCCAAGCTGTGTTAACAGTTTCTACTGGTTAATGAAAGAGGTCAGTAAAAGAATTGAATCAGCGTGTAAATAGATTAGGATCAGTGTGAAAGATTTGCCAGAATGGCCTGTGCTCCTATTTTGAGAGTAGAATGCGACACACAGAGAGAGTGAACCAAACTAGGACAAGTCCTGAAAGACCATTGTACTCCATTTTTCTTTGGGTCTCCAGTGCATTCAAAACTGCTATCTCACTGTTGCCCTCCCCATCTCGCTCACTTTCTCTTTCTGTTGCTTCTTACTGTTAAGGGCTGGGAACCAAGAGAAATTGATCCGCTGTAAACCTCACAGTCGGTGGCCTTTTGTGTCTTAAAGCAAAGGCTATGGACCGCTGAGGTCCTTGAGAGGATCCCAGAGGTTCCCAGGCGAAATAAGGAACAGTTTAAAGCAGTGGTTGGGTTTTAAGTCCTGATCTTTAGGGCAGAACCAAGCTTTTTTTATTTCTATTTTTCTACAGTATCTTATAGAGACTCCTTTGCTCCTGGGATCTGAGTGCAGATAACACGAAGGTTGGATAGAAATAGTCACACCTTCACATTTTGTAAATTCAATATGCTCTTATCGATCATAGATTTAGTTATGATTAAAGATTAATGTATTTATCTACCGTAGACATAGTCGTGAGTCAGCCCAGGGTTCATTTTGGCATCTATTTTAGATTTAGTCTCTGTTTTAGTCTTTAGACGAAACCGGCTGTGCATTTCCTCGTGAAAGTATTTGAGTGTACTGGTACTGATGTATTCAATTGTTCAACGTTTGGAATGAAGAAGAACTGGCTAGCTAGTTCACAATGAATAATCTCTTCAGTGTTACAGATGCACTGTGACTGTCCAACCAAACATGGAGCTGGTTTAAGGTTAAAATGAATAATGATTGACTGAATGAATGTAGGCTAACAGAAACACTCATAATGGCTCCGACAGACACACTGCATTCAATGTGGATCAGTCACATCTGGCAGATACCAAATCAGTATCAGCGTTCAGGATCCAGCATATCGGATTGGTGCTTCCAATAGCAAGTATGTGAACAATACTGCTATCACTCTACACACATTAGGTAAAAACAAGCATATCACGGTCCTTGGATTTGGTTAAAGGGGAACTCTGTTGATTTTATACATAACTCTTGATCCTCATGAAAGGAGGACTGTTAGTCTGTGCAGGCAGAAACAGAGATTTATAAAAAAAGGATGACACAGACATCCACGTTCGCTTCCTGCTTGGGTCTCATCAGTTACAATGAGGGTTTTCCTGATTCGTCACACCTCTTATCGCATCTTTTCCAGAAGAAAACAAACAACAGCGGTTAATTCAACATGGAAACCATATTTACAGGTTACCTTGTTGTCTATGCTAGCATCTGTTTTGCAGTTAAATTCTGCATTTGATAATGCTACTACTGCCAACATGCACAGGAGGCAAGCTGTGTCCCATGTCCAGCGGGTCCTGTAATATGCAATTTAGACGCGTTGGTATGAGAATCTTTTCTCTAGCTATAACTCTACCACTTAAATAAGCATAGTTGGCAGAGCACTGCTGACCATCATGGCTGAACTAGCAAAGAGAGGTGCGCCAGTTACAGAAAATCAGGCTTCTACAGAAGTCAGCAGAAAGCAGCGTCACAGTACCGATCACCTTGTTTGACTAAAAAGGGATCTTTAAATACAACAACGAGCTCCAAAAACACAAAACTCTTTTATTATCACCTGAAGTTCGGTATCTCCCACCTATAGCTCAGTGCCAGGCAACATGAACCTTCTCAGATGGGTGATCCCTTAGGTAATATATTGTTAAATGTGTTGTTTATGGCCCTTGACATTTAAATGTTTACTAAACCCCTACAGCAGTGTCTACATTCTCTTAAGACAGCAGGGTATTGCTCATTGTTTTTGTGCCTCGCGCCTCATGTTAGTCGTTGTGAGCCAGACAATAGGTATGTTTAAATGAAAGAGGGTCTTTCCTACTTGTGTATGAGTCAAACGATGAGTGTGCCTGCCGAGAAGGGAAAGGCAGGGGCCCACAGAAAGGGTGGTCTTGTGTTAATGTGGGCTCAGAGACAGAAGCGGTGTGTGTCGGGACAAGAGAGAGCAGCCTGCAGAGGGGAGCTCAGTTTAGGATACAGTATTGCCAGTGTTCAAGGGTTCAACAGAGCTGAGGTGAGTTCACTGTATCTGAGTGTATGCATGTTTCGGAGGGATGGGAGTTTGGATCTTTTTATGGAATTGTGACCGTTGCATATTTTGCTTGTCATTTCCTCAACGGACGTTAGATGTGTGCGTGTGATCTGTTTAACTTTATCCAAATAGTTTAGCTGACGTTTTAGCGGTGGGCTTATCCTACTATGGTCTGCAACAAAGTGTCTGTGTGTGTCTGTGTGTCGGTGTGTTGGATTAACCCTCTGCTTCAACGGCCACATCTCATAGGAAAAGCCTCCTTTCAGCTGCATGTGTGTCTTTTTATGCACACACAATGTGTTTTATCTCCTTTTTGTCCATGAGTGTTTGACTTCTGGCTCAGCTACAACCCTCATTGTTTATATTGCGATAAGATGTGGGCAACCACTACTGTAGTCTGGTATTACATTGTTGCACACTGCGGCTTAAGTGGACATCTTTGGCATTGCAAATATGTGAAGTATGTGGGTGTTTGGTCTTTCTCTTGCTTTCCTTTTTTCCCCCTTTACTCCTTCATCCCATTCATTCCCTGTTAAGTTCTCCCAGGTACTTGGCTTTAGAGAAAATTCCCCTGAGATCTTTGTGCTTCTCTTTCTGTGCCATGTTTATATACGTGTATGTGAGAGCTTTTTCTTATGAACATGAGCCCCTGTGGCATTGTCAGTTGTTGCCAGCATGTGATGTGTTCTGTGCTGCTATATGTTCATTAATGCAAATTGCCACCAGCAAAATATTGCTAAGTCATAGCTGTTTAGTGAAATAGTTGACTCAAGTAGCCCCTACAGAAGGGAAGCAGTTGTCTCATAAATAGCAATTGTATCATAATGGTTACTTTAGCCGAGAAAAATAAACAGGAGGATTTAATGTGATACTGTGATATTGGTCCTCGCAGGGAAACTCTTTTCTCTTGCCTCTGAAGGGCAGAAGACACAAACTGCCCCCCTGTTGCTAGTGTGTAGCTGCCACACTGCCACATATCGGAGTAATCCTAATCAAAGCTTTGCCCACTTACGTAGCATTCACATCAGCACAGCATACCGTTCACATACTTTGTAACGTGAACACCGTATTTCGACTGTTTACCCCGTGCTGTTTTCCATCGTCACGATAAAAGGAAAGTAGTTGACAGTGTTGTATTTCCACTGTTGTGAAATCCTGTCTTTGCGCATTATAAATCATTGTTCAGTGTCTTGGCATCTTATCCACCTTTTTAAATGCATTAATCTGTTACTCCAACTGGACTTTCTGGATTGTATCTTATTGTCTCACAGGTAACTGAAACAACACGCCCCACCAACGCAACGGCTGTTTTGTCTGAACACCCACTAAGTTCATTTTTCAATTTTAAACCAACATTTAATGGATATGTTCCTTTTTTTTTTGTAAATCCAAAATGTTTTAACCCCATACAACAAACGTTGCAGTCATACAAGAAGTCTTGACTTTCCCATCTATCAATCTCATATGAAATAATCAAGTTGGATCACTGTCGTGTGTGCTTGCAAGTGCAAGCATGTGAGCGAGGGAGATATTTAAACTTGTAGGTGTGACTCAAGTAATTACTTTATTGCATCTCCACACTATTTCTGCCACAGTATTCTGGTTTATTTGTAATGGTGGGACTGAAACCGTGCAGGATTCACAACACAGATGTTTGAGTTCAATCCAGACATATTTCCAAGTGTGGCATCACTACTGATTCACATGCATGTTTTAGAGGATGCTAAAGAGTCTCTGTGTTGGTGGTGTGACATTTTTTACATTCTACTTTAGGTGTGCACATGTGGGTTAGGGTTCGATTTAATTGTTAAAGTAATTTATTATAAAAGCAGGAAATGCTGTGCCATGCTTTATATTATTTTAAACTGAACATATTTGTGTTTTTTTTAACAAGACAACTTGGATTTATAAACTGGGATCGACATTTTTTGACGATTAATCGAAAAATTACAGATGAATCTATAATGACCACAATCTTAATTTGCAGCCTTACTGTATTGTACTGTAGTAGCAGTTTAGTGTATAAATCATATACTGAATCTCCTGTATACTACATGTCACATAGGCTTGTTAGACTTGTATATAAAAGTCTAACTAAATCCTCGTCCATATTGTTGGATACTTGACAGTACAGATCATATATTCAGTCCAGCCACCAGCTTCGCTCTGCCTTAATGCAGCGCTCTGTAAGGTTAAACAGGAAGGAGTAAGCCTGAGTCAGAACAGAGGGAGCATGTGTCACTGAGTCAGCCAGTGGAGCGTCCAGCCTGTTTACATGTTGACAGCACATGACACTGACCATATCTTCCCCTCAGTCACAGCCTCTCTCACACACAGGCTATAGGCTGGATCAATGGGCCGATTGTTGTATCGGCTGAGAAACTAGTGGGCCTCGGTCATGAGGTATAGGGTGATGAGAAGATGACTTATGCACGCACTGGTCCAGAGTCAGCAGGACATGCTGTTTAAGAACATGGAAAATTGTCAGATTGGTGGTACGTCAGTATAATAATTATAAACTAATGATTCCGTGGTCGAGACGTGCGGTAGCTTCTTTTTTTTTCTCACAACAGTGGCATTGAATTGGCTCATATTTCTGAAAATGTGCATAAAATGTGACTGTGCGTATAACTCAGTGTTTCCTGTGATTAAGACGATGTTGATACTTTGGCTTTTTGCTTTACTGAACAAGCTAATGTCGGAGAGTTTTCCATCAGCCTTATATATTGCAAGAAACTTCTCTTTTTGCTCTAAAGCTATGCGGCAGATTTCTGGCAGTCTGTACAGACTCTTATTTTTTTTTTGCCACGCCAGCACTGATGGCAATGTCAACCTGAAAACAACTATTGGATATGTTGGCATGGAATTTGGTGCAGACATTCATGCCCCCCTCAGGATGAACTATAATGACTTTTTTTATCTCGTGCCAACATCAGGGCAACATTTTTATCTATTATATGCCCAAATAATATCTGCAAAACTGATGACATTCCCATTAGCCTAAGCTCTACTTGCTAATTAGCAAATGTTAGCATGTTGACTAACTTAAACCTAACATCCTGCTGAACAATAACATGTTAGCATTCTGATGTTAGCATTTAGCTCAAGCAACACAGTGCCCACAGCCACACAGAGCAGCATGGCTGCAGACTTACTCTTGTTTTCTCCTAGTTTGCTGTTCTCATGTCATTTTGGAAGCTTGGCTTTAGATATAAAATCAATTTTGTGATCCATTAATGGTACAGAGACCTATCGTCATTTGCTTGTCATCCGCCTCCCCATTGTTTCCTTTGCTGTTTTAGACTATGTTGGTAATAAAAAATTAAAACGTATATCTTGTGTGTGTTCCTACAGATGGCTCCCTCCCTAAAGAGCCAAAAGGAGATGTATCGAGTCAGATAGCAGGTAAAACAAACCTAAACACAATTCACATTTTGCTGTTGTTTTTCCATCCTCGCCATGTCTGTTAGTGCGTGTGTGGTGATGGTGGAGGAGTGTGCTTGTTTTACAAAAACACACACACACACGATTAATATTTCAGTGTTCCCACTGACAAAGACAGGTCATTGTCACCGTCATCTCTCACATCTCCCTGACTACCCTTCCTGTCTCCACCCCACCATCTCCCCCCTCTCCCCCCGCCATCACATACCATGTTCCCCGGTCTGTGATTGGCTACCTGTGTCTAGTACCCGTCTCCGTAGCGACAGCACTCTCATGATGATGATGAGATGGACGGTGTCTGTATCTTTCTTCTCTCACGTTTTTTTCCAGCCTTTTGTTTTAGGGTAGTATTTGGTTTTAGATTTGATATGTACAGTTGCTGCTGCTGTGTCCTCCGTTATGATTTAATCACCATTCCCTCATCCTAAAATCACCTTTCTTCTCAGCAACACTTACTAATGTTATGACTGTTTTGATATTTGCTAGTCAATAATGCGTGCCTTTGATGTGACAGTTTGAGGAGACATATGAACAGATTATTACTCCCTTGTGCTTCAGGGGGAACTTTCAATGTTTAATAGACTGGGCTTTCCAGTCTGAAATAAAGGAGGACAGTGAGTTGGCAGGTTGCTCTGGTGCCCGGGGGCCCCCGATGAAGACAGCTCTAGCGCCCGCAGAAAAAAGGCGATGAAAACAACATGAATGCAATTAAATCTAGACAATACTTGGCTTCATTGCTTCTGTTTGGCCTGTTTGTGCAACAGTGTCAGGGCAGTTTTTTTTTCTTATCTTCCTGGTGCTTGCCAGTTATCACTTCCTGGTTTAGAGAGGGGGATTAGGCCTGTCCATCTGTTTGCCTGGCCTCCTCAGCCACTGCCCTGACTGGGCCGCTGAAGAATGGGTTGCAAGGGGTGGGGAGCAGTGGTGTTATGTAATAATGTAAATGCCTTTGGACCTTGACAGATGTACTGGAGAAGGCTTTGCAAGGAGTGTTGTGGGCTTGAGCATTTCCATCCCTGTCTGTCTCGGCCTCACTGGTATTTTGGTCGAAATGTAGAACTGCTGCTGAATACAATTTGTATAAATCTTCTGTAATCAATTGCATTCTGCAAGTTGAAATTTCATTTCATAGTCTCCTCCAGATGGCGTATCCATGCAGATTGAAATAGCTGAAGCAGAAAAAGGCTTGCTGTTGACAGTGAACTGCAGCAGGAGTCAACTGCTGAAAACAAGACTCTGAACAGTTCACTGCGTGTGTTTACAACGCTGGAAGAAAATACAATAAATGCAGTGGTTGTTTTCCTCTCTCTTTATCAGATTGTTTTTAATATAAGTCTTAGTGTGGCAAACTGCGCCTTTTCTCTGCCGTCACGGTTTGTCAGTATGACATCAGGTGGCATTAAAAGATCCAGACAAATGAACTCTTGGCACCAATAACAAGCCGTCTTTTCTCTCTCGTCTCTTTCTTTCCTCCTCCCTCTCCACTCCTCCCCTGCTGTGTTTGGGTCGCTGGGGTAACCCTGGCCTGTTTCTCGCTCAGTTAACCTACCCTGCTATTAGAGGTCTGGACGGATGGAGAAAACAGAAAGAGGCGGAGGTAAAGGAAAGACGGTGCGCTCTCTCTCACAGCCCAAAAACTCTGATTTGGGGACAAAAAGAGGAAAATGGGGAGGACATGGAGAGACGACTGGAAACAAACACCCAGGCGTTTCTGTTTAATCGCTCGCGCTGTCAGCTCTGTGTTTCTAGATAATGATACCCCATTTTCATAGACGCAGCCTGATTTTCAATGCAGCATGAAATAAGTACTACACAAATATCTCTTTTAAAATTGCACCTTCTCTTCCATGCGTTCTCTCTTGGATCCAACCTGACGGCTGGCCAGAGGAATCCTTCCAGTGTTGTCAAGGAGGATTTTACTCACAGGTTTAGGGGTGTCAAGGTGTAAAATATGTAGTGAAACCGGCCTCCTTCTGCCTTAAAGAGCTGCTAGCAGAGAGTTTTAGTGGTTTATAATGCAGTGCAGGCTTTCCTACCACAGTGAGAATAACATTTGAGTGCAAACACTTAATATACGATGTATTACTTAAACTTATTTGTAAATAAATGGTCAAATGAACGATTAGTGGCTTAGTTGGTACAAATGACATCTAAAAATATGGGCACTGAAACAATAGGCTGTAATTACATGTTCTTTCTTGTTAACTAGTTACCCACTTGTTTGCGTGTATACAGTGGCATAGCCAATGCCAGCTGTACCCACAGTAGGTGCATTGTTAGAGTAGCACAGCTGTGTCTGTTCACAGCAGCCAATAAGATCAGCCCCTCCTGTTTCATCGATATGCGTGTCCAGCAGCCAATCAAAGCTTCTTTAATAGGACGAGAGGCAGGTCGACAGCGGCCCGCAAATAAAACAAGACAGTATTGCTGGCTGTGTATAAAAACACAAAGCATAAAAATAGCATTTGCAATAGAGAGAAATAGGGGAAGAGAAAGACATGAACAAAAAGAAGATGGAAGATGAGGCAGATGAGAACATTGGAAAGAATAAGATGAAGAAGGAACAGCTTTGTGTTTTTCTTTTAACAGCCTCAGTGTTTCAGACACAGGGAAAATTACACTTTCCTCAGTTACATACGTACATTAATCTGTCACCTTCTGCTAATTTTTAGTTGGTGGGATTGTAGACACAGTAGTAATTACAGAACCACAAAAGACCGGGGCTTCATGTTGTTACATTGCCCAGTGTGTCGGAAAAGTCTTTAATGACTGGAAAATGATGAATGTTCTCAACACGACGAGTGCCAACTTCCAGACACATTTGCCGACAGTAGTGGCACATTTCTTTGTATCTTGTAAAATACATCCAGGTTAGCAGTAAATGATGTCTATTCATGGCAGAGCAACCGTAACCAGTCAACTGAAAAGCTTTTCTGCACGTTAAAGCGGTGTGCATTGAGCTGCAGTACGAACGATTCTCAGCGTTTAAACAGTTAAGATGGCAGCTTTTTTGTTTTTAGCCTCTCCAACAGCAAAAGCGTAAAGAATGGGTTCTGAGATCTGTCCTGTTCTACAGAGGGAATGCACGTGGCGTCACCGTAGCGAGAAGTCCCTGTGGATACACCCACTGAGTGGCAGCATTAGCGTTTAGCTTGAATGTCGGGAAAAACGCAAATAAGTCTAAAATGTGAAAGTTGTGCGCTTGACTGTACTGCAATTTTTTTCTACTAAAGTGCAGTTAAGTTTACGTAAATTGATTCGACCAACGCAAATAAAACATGGCATAACTGCAACAACATTTAACAACTCACAAGGTTTAGAAACTGAACTGTTTTGCTCTTTTGGCACTTGTTTCGGTTGAAAAGTGACGTCAGCACATACTCTCTATTGGATTTGAGGACGTTTTCTTTCCCAAGTCATTATCCAAGATAGTGTTACGTTAGTCCTCAACCTAAAACCTTTTCGCTTGTAACGTTAAAAGTGACATTTTTCTTTCTTTCTTTCTTTCTTTCACAATATCATTTACTGTGTGTAGCCATCACATTAAGACCGCTTTACAGGGTTCTTCTTTTAAAATGAGTCAGCTGGAGTCATTACAAAGGCAGACAGAGACCGCAGCTTCAACCACCTCATGAAGCCTTTAGCTAGCCAACTACAGCCGATCAAATCTGCTAGGGCCAGTTGTCATTTTAGATCCAAAATCCACAGAGAGCAGCTTGTGTCTTCTAGGGTTGGGCGATATGTTAAAATGTTCCAACCGACGATAGCTGATCTATTCGTCCAATCGCCCAACCCTAGTGTCTCCCTCTTTCTGAAATCAACGAGCCCTTGTTTCAAACACTGCTGTAAATGTAGTGATACGTCTGCCACTGTTATCACTGTAACAGAACATAAAGCGTGTCAGGTGTAGCAACAGAAACTAAGCTTAGCGAACAGTCCATTTACTGCAGCCAATTTGCGATTTTCACAGGATGAATCTTTTGGGGAGAGCATGAGAGTCGGTTAATAACACTACACTGGCTAGTTTTTTGTTTTTTTCAGAGCGTCTTTGATCGTGAAGTAGTTCAGGGTCCAACTCATGGACGCCCTATTCCAGTCCACTCCCTCAGCCTCAAGGAATCCCTGTCATTCCCACACATCCCTCAGTAAGGAATTTCTGGCACGCTGTGAATGTGGGAAGTCCACAATTATGCAGGGTTGCACACACATGTGCACGGTGTTGGTTTCTCTTGACCCGTAACAGCTGGTTTAGAAACGATGCGTTCAAGTCAGCTGCTGGGGAGCCATTATGAGATTACGCCTGCATGTAACTGCTCTTTAATCAGATTGGGAAGATGGTGTGTGTGTGTGTGTGTGTGTGTGTGTGTGTGTGTGTGTGTGTGTGTGTGTGTGTGTGTGTGTGTGTGTGTGTGTGTGTGTGTGTGTGTGTGTGTGTGTGTGCGCTCTATGGTATGTAGGCAACTATCCCCCTCCCTTCGCTGACTGACCGTACCACCCATCCCATCTGTCCTGGTCCAGGCAGCTGTTGCATTCTGTTTTGTTTTTTTAAAGCACAGAAACAGACACACTTCGACCGCTCCCTGGGGTATTTGTCACATTTGTATTTCTCTGGGGCAGTCTTGTAGTGGTGTTGTTGAGTAAACTGCTTTGTTGTATGAGCCATCCCAATGCCCACTTGACCTCTCGACGGCCCCTACGAGTCTCTTGCTCTCAAGCCTTTTGAGTGTTGACATATTGTGACACAGACACACACACGAACACACGACCCAGTAACAGTCCTGACCTAAATGATGAAGTGACTGTGATGTGGTAGTTTCCATACAGCATAGGATGATGGACATTTCTGGCATTTCCCTCTCATCCCTTGCCCTTTCTCACTGAGGGGTGTAGCCATATCAGTGGTTACTGCGTTTCACCACCACCCACTTCACACAGGACCAGTGACCCAGGAAATATTGGGACTGACGGCCGATAAGAAAAGGTTGATGTAGTTAATGCGTTACTGGACTTACTAGAAAATACTGTCCACATCAGCTTTTGGAGAATAAATTCTTAAGGCTTCGCAATGGACGCCAGTTTCTCTGAATTCCTAAATCTGCACGTCATGGATCAGGTAATAACCCCCTCAGCTGCAGCTTGATTAAGAATAAGATAAGGAATGTCGTGAAATGACATATTCTGGTGTTTGTCATTGTACTTCATCACTGTCGGGGAGGGTAAACATTGACTACATGTTATTTACTTTTCATTTGGTATGCCCAGCGACTTCATGCATCACAGCACTCCCAGACCTTTTCTTACTTCGGTGGGCTGCCCTCTTATTGTCAATGTGTGGGGAAATGTAATCTAAAGACCCACGGTAGTTTGCGTGGTTGCAAACACTTTTTTAGCTCCATTATTATTCTTCATAACTTCTGTGATCACAAGTTAAGCCATTTATGCTGATATAATAACTTAAAAGATATCATATATGGGTTTGTCACGTCACAGTGGGATTTAGCAGAACGGTTTGGTTTGTTTTGGCGAATGCAGTCTTCTTGACTTATTGAGACTTATCTAAATGCTGCCCCATTGCTATTGATCATAGTAGAAGCTCATCTGTCAATCAACCAGTAGTAGTAGTAGTAGTAGTAGTAGTAGTAGTAGTATGGGGGTATACTGCTAAACATTGATACACGTAGACGGATACAACCACAGTGTAATACTGTTGGTTACTGCTTGGCTCCACTGGAGCGACAGTTTTTAATGTTATATCCAACCCTCTCCTGCACTGTAAGAGATCTCCCCATCAATCTCGAGTCTCCCTCCTGATGCTAAGCGGCTTCTCAGGTTGCACAAATGCATTGCAGGCATATTTATAATTATTGCCCCTCCGACACATTGAGGATTACCCACCAGGAACCTGCCTTTCCAAAAGACAGACAGATTACCAGCTCACCTAATGCCAGATGGGGTGAACACTGACTCTGCGTTGAAACTCCACAGATTGCTGTATTCCAGCTTGGAAATGTTTGCACCAGCTTTTCCGTGTTAACGTGTAGACAACGCCAAAGTGTGCGGTTTTGGTTGTCTGCTGGATTGGAATATCTCCCCTCAGGAATCCCAGGATTAGCTTCAGCTGCTGCCACAATGGACTGGGATTCCTTCAGCACATCGGCCCGTCACTCTCTCATTAGCTGATCGTAGCAGTGGACCACGTTTTCCCATTTACAAACAAAGCCAAATCCACAGCAATTTATGGATTTACCCTAACCCTTTTTCTTTCTTATTTTTTTTTGCAATTTGTGGAAGAATTATCAAGTATGGCTTGCTGGGCAACCAATCACAAATGGCAGTACGCCCAGACAGACTCCGCCCTCATCCTGCTGACAGGTACAATGATGGTTGTGGTTGTGGTGGTGAGTGGGAGGCAATTATAAATCTACCATGAGGTCATCACCCTCCTCTCCCTTTTCTCTTCATTCCTCCGTCGCCCCAAGAAAAAAATAATTTAATTTAGTTATTTTTTTTCTATTTACATTGCATTTCATGGGGGCTGGTATGGCTCAGGAGATAGAGTGGTTGTCCACCAATCAGGACGTCGGTGGTCCGATCTCCGGCCCCTGCGGTTAACATGTCGAAGTGTCCTTGGGCAAGATACTGAACCAAATTGCTCCAGATGGCATTGCCAGTGGTGTGTGTTGTAAAAGTGCTTTGAGTGGTTGCACAAGACTAGAAAAGTGTGTTATAAATGCAGTCCATTTACCCTTTTTCAATTAAATAAAAAATAATGCTGAATACAGCAAAAAGAAAGAAATAGGATGGAAATGATTTTGTGTGTTTGACGGTGACCGACTGTCTGTCATCACCATCTATGTCTTCTCTTTCCTCCTCTGTTTGTGTGTCCACCTGTCTTCTCCCACCTGCTCCCCTTCTGCCTTCCTTTTCGCCACTCTTCCCCTTCGTTTGAATGTGGGTACTTTGAATGGGTACGCACACAGTGAAAAGTTGAAACGGATTCAACTTTTGGAGAACAACAACCAGACGTCATGCTGCGGCACCCAAATCACGTAACCGGTGATCAATGGGCTATTCAAATGTAATGGGTCAATCAAATGAGTGTCATTCAAATGGACCATTTAAGTGACACACACCACCGCAAACCATGCGGTAATCACTGCAACGCCTGATTTGGTGTGAATGCAGACCCATCATTCCCCCCCTAATTCTCAAACTTTCCCCCCCTCTCAGCCCAGTTACGACAGTATGACTCGTCTAATTATCTCACACATTTTTTAGTAGTTTCTCTTTTCCTTGTCCACGTTTTTTGCTCATCTTTCATCTAGAAAACACAACTTCTCCAGTGTGTGTGTGTGTGTGTGTGTGTGTGCGTGTGTGTGACCTGCCACTCTATATTTAGCTGCTGTGCCACTTTCTCCAGTCGCAGAGCAGCGCAGAGCACAGGGAAGTGGTGTCTCTGTGGTTAAACTTTCCTTTTTGTGTTTGGTAGAAGAGAAAATCCAGCCTCTAAAATACTTCGACAAAGCTACATACCTCTACAGGAGGTTGTACTGTATGCTATACTTTCAGGGTCAGAATATTTATAGAAAATCATCATTGCCATGCCATTTAGAGGCAGAGTTCATCAGGTAATAAGTAATAATTATAATCCTGTGTAGGAAACAGTCAATCACACAGGTTGAAACCATGGATATATATCATACGCCAGTTTCTCCTCGAACCGTTGCAACAACTTCCCTTCACTTTTGACATTTGACATTTTTGGAAGATGTAGGAGATCACTAAGGTTTTTATCTGCAGAAGAGGAGGAACAAGCAGAGTGTTTGGAAGGAGGGAAAGGTTTTGTGGGTGAAAAGTGTGCGTCTGTGTTTTGGCGTGTTATAAAAAGGACGCAGTGCACCTGGACAGACCTAAATCTAGTGACCGTTACATTTGACTTTACAGTAGTGAATTCACACAGAGCTACAAAGCACTCTCTCTCTCTCTCTCTCTCTCTCTCTCTCTCTCTCTCTCTCTCTCTCTCTCTCCCCCCCCCCCCCAACTCTCAGAGTGGTTTTCAGCTTGTCATCTTGTCAACATTAGGTTTTTCATTGACCTTTGATTATCCTGCCTGATGGCTGTCAGCCAATCAGACTGCATGTTTGTGGGAACCATCAAAGATTGTCTTTGCTTTAGAAGATGATTTACTCACACATAGTATAAAGATCCCACTCAGTATGCACACTTAGCTTCACACAACAATGGTTGTAGACATTACTACTGTAAATAATGTGTACTGATAAACAATATACGGCAAAGTTTAGTAAGCACGGTTTAAAACACACCAGTAATGTTTCGTAGACTGTAGAGCTGCAACGATTAAGAAGAGATATACTTTATTGTCATCCATCTGTATACTGTGCAGAACAGTACACGGAGGAAAGACTTTGTGTTTCCTCTGGTCCCCGGTGCACAAAACGAATGAATGATGCAACATTCAGTGGGAGTGAAGCAAACACTCAGACTACATATAAGGTGTAAGGTACAAAAACAAGATGCAGAACAACGTGCAACCATGTAGTGCAACACACAGGACAACTATACCAGTTCTAAAAGAATAGAAACGTATAAATGAGAGTAAATGACGACTTCTTGCATGTCAGGATTGTTTTGTTTTGTTTTATATGATTGGGGGTGTTGGACAAAACAAGTCATTTGAGTAGTCTCATTGTTTTCTGGGAATTTGTGACTATTAACGATCCTTTTTATTATCGTTTAATCTGGTTATTCTCTCATTAATTTGGTCTAGAAAATAAAGAAATCCAAATTTCTTTGAATTGTTTGTGGAGTCAAACACCAACAGTCCCAAATTATATTCACTTGTCCATGACATAAGAAGCAAATGCTCCCATTTGTCTTCACAAATATAAAAACATTACTTAATCAAGCAACAAAAGAATGAATCTTTTGGCAATTGAGTAATTACTATCAACTAATGGATTCAGCTTTAGATTCAGAATCAGTTTGTTTTACTTTAACAGTGTTTGCTGCAACTCGTTTGTATAGATATACTATTCTTTCCCTTCCCAGTTATGTATTTTGTCTGTATTTGCGTACAGTAAAGGCTGTCGAGGCAACAACAAAGCTTTTATATCACGTCTGCCATACTTCAGGAAACCCACAATCTGCAGTTTTCGGCTAGCAGGTGGTTTGTCTTATTAGTTTTAAGTGTTTGTTTGAATTGAAAACACTTTTGTTTGTCTGTGGCACATTATTTGAAACTAAAGCACAATCTGTCATTCATGGATTTAATCAAATGTGAGTATTTGCTTAATTGATCTATTCTAATCTATTTTATTTTGGGTTATTGGGATTAATTAGGTGGGTTTCACCCTTGTGTTTTGGAACTAATCTTGTCTCTGTGGCAAATGCAGGCAGAGCAAGAGCTCTCTGTGTGCACCGACCACATCTCGTGCATCATCTCCGAAGAGCTCGCTCTCTACAGGAGCACAGTGGGGAAATGTAGTTCATCATGGTAATTTGTTTTTTGTGGCACCCTGAGGGAAGTCGGGAGATAAATGAGAGGAGAAAAGAACAGTAAAAATAGAGACACGTCCTGATCCTCATCCATCTCCTCCGGTGGCGGAAAAGAATCAGCATCTCATTAGCATACAGTTAGAAACATGACGACATGCTGAGAGCTGGAGTCACAGTAATCATTATGTAATAAATGGCAACAGTGTGTGTGTGTGTGTGTGTGTGTGTGTGTGACAAGTTCACCACCACATTATAAGACACTGACGAGAATGAGATAGGGCTGTATCCAATGTTGTTGTTTTTACATTAAAAGCTTTAATTGTCTGTCGTCATATTGTATAAAGTCCTCGCCTTGCTAGATCGCCCCGTTAATAAAGGTGTGTTGATTCGAATGTTGACGTTATGAATCTGGAGCTTCAAACTACTTGGAACAGCCCTCTAATAAGAGATCACTTTTCTTTCTCTTACATCATATCTTCCTGATTCTGTAGATGGTTTTAGAGAAGGTCATTCTGTTAAACATGCTAAAGAAAGGTCACAACAGAGTAGGAATCTTGCTCTAACACTCAGGCTGAAAAAGAGGAGAAAGTCAAAAATAGACAGACACTTTTATAATGGGACACGTCTGGGTCATCAGTCACATCAACCTGCTCTCTGCTGTGTCTGAAGGACAAATTCTGGGCTCCACTTTGTCCACCTGTGTGTACTGAAGTTGAGATGTGAGTTTAATCACTTAAGGGAATTGTGTGTCTATATTTAGGAGTTGTTTGAACAGGTTTTCACTTATTGAAAGTCCCCTGACAGCCATTCATTCACTTCTGACAGAATATTAGCAGCGCAGTGGAGGGATCTGTGGCACCATCACGCCCATGAGATCCAGCTTGACATTTATATGGTGACAATTTATAGTTTGGATTATTGCTGTGGGTTTTTCTGCATTAATTCTCATGCATCTACGTCCATTTCTTCCAGACAAACCAGTATGTAAAACACATCAGTACTTGTGTGCAGTGCTAGAGGATTTCTTTCCCCAAGAAAGAGCTCCAGTTATTAGAGAGCCAATATTGAGAACACGTTGAAGCTTTTATGAAGCGACTAAAGGTTCAGCCACTATGGTGTGATTCATCACTGAATATTACCAAGTCGTGGCAGAAATGTATTTATAGGAAAATGTCAGAGATTAGTAGTCTAAGAGGAGGCAAACAGAGTTGAAGTAGGTAACTATATGTGTATTCATTTTTCTCAGCTGACAGCTTGTTGGCCCTCTCTAATGCTGCCATTTAGAAAATCCTCTCTCTGCGGTTTGTACAGAAAGTGGAGGGAAATTTTGAAAGCTGAGATGTCTCAATTTCTAAAATTGAAAGCATGCAGCCAGTCGACGATGCCCATGATCTATAACGTTTGTAAAATGTCAATTGGGGTATTAATTGTTAACCATGTCAAGGCTCAAAGGTAGGTTGATTGGTCCTCATCTGTGGCCCTGACTGAAATATCTCAACAGCTATTGGTTGGATTGGTATGAAAGGTTGTTCATTATTATTATCATTATTATTATTCATGGTCCCCAGAGTATGAATCCTAAAGACTTTGGCGATCGTGCTCGACGACTATTGGATAGCTTGCAATAACATTTTTATCAAGACATTCGCAGTCCCTGCAAGATAAAATTGTTTTTTGATTTTGTCGAATGCCCTCATCAGCTTTAAGTTTCAATAAGTCCAGTTGTGGTTTATGACCAAATTAGTGACATTACCTTCAGCCTCAGTGGTACTTTGTGCTAAATAGCCAATGACGCACTACACTAGGTTGGTTGTCTTTGTGAATTTGTTTTCTTTTTTTACATTTAAACCTTATTAGAGTGCTGCAGGAATGGGTCCTAAAACTCAGAAATTATTTAGCTATTCAGTTTGGTGAGATGCCTGAAATAAGGTCTGTGGTTAGAACAAGCTTAAGAGATTTTTAGGTTTTGTTCTACGACATAAAATGCGTCAGTAAATACCAACCCCATGAATTCTTAAGCTTTAACAAACCGCTCAAAGCAGTCTGCTAACAAATGAAATGACGGAGGTTTTCGGGAATATTAACCGTCATCAAGCCAAACACGGAGACGCTGGTCTACTCACTTTTACTGGAACCAATGTTTGTTGACGGTGGTGTTCCGCCGGAAGGTAAACAGTTTTTGACCACATACACACACACACACACACATGCATACATACAAGTTGGCGAAGGTAGCGTTTGCTCCCGCAGGCTAACCTATTGTGTGTCTAAAGGCACGCCAACAAGTGCGTCAACTAGAGCAACAAAGCAGAACCCCAGTGGCTTAAAGCTTTGGTTTAGCCGCTACAGAGTTTTAATAGTGTTATGCTTCAATGCTAGCTGATGGGAACTGAAGTGTCATATGGCAATTAATGTTGCTTCACCCCATTTAACCTGTTACAGCAAGAGCTACAACAGCTCTTTGTTTTCCCCTCAGTTTGGCCTCACTTCGTCTCAGCGCTACTGTTTCTCCGACTACAGCCTCTGTGCTTCCTCTTGGTGTGTGTGTGTGAAATTTACTGACTTTTTCCTCATGATGCATGCAATCCCAAATTTGAGCCAATCCCTGTGTTCTAAAGCTGCAGATTAGATTTAGTGGACAAAAGCTGCTCTGACCCAAATAATCTGCCGTCAAGGAAAACAAAGTCACGGCTGATCGACGGAAAAAAAGTTATTCTAGCATTCAAACCTCATTGTCTGTTTTTTTTTCTTTCTCTCTATCCAGGTTTCAAGAGAAATGAGGAGATGAGAGCAATGGAGGTACTATCCATCCTCAAAGAAAAAATAGCCTTTTTATCAGGTAAGATTATGTGGGTGTGTTTGAGTGTGTGTGTGTGTGTGTGTGTGTGTGTGTGTGTGTTAAGTCTTTGAAGTCTACCAACCTTCACTGTTTGAACTTGTTAGACAAGTCTAATAAAACATGAAGAAGGGTCCTTAGTTTGCAGCTCGCTGATATTCTGCACACATTCTCCCACCGCTTCTTTCTCGAGCTCTCTCATAATAATAATAAGCCATGCGCTCTGCCTGTAAAAAGTCATAGGGTCAGACTGAGGCCCAGACACTTAACCTTTGACCACTCTTTGCCCTCAGTCTACACAAAATACACAGACTGACACACACAGACAGCCATTGTTTAGTCAGTATCATCAGGACTAGAGAATATAGTAAGCTTCAGCTGTGTCTTTGCCCCATCCAAGGGAAGCTCAGCCATGTCTGACACGCATACTCGAGACATGCCAGGGAAAACTCACAGGAGGCCGAGCAGGAGATATGGACTGCCAAGAACATCCAGCAGGATTATTTGTACAACACACAAAAACATTATTCAGCTTGTGTGTGTGTGAGTGTGAGAGAGAGAGAGAAAAAGTGTGCGAGAGAGAGAGAGAGTGTGTGTCTACGTGCATGTGACCATGGGAAAGAAAAAACTCATACAGTAGCGTGTGTGTGTGGGTGTGGGTGTGTGTGTGTGTGGGTGTGTGTGGGTGTGTGGGTGGCTGGAAGGTCACAGGCAGAAACACAATGATGAGGACAATGACTCAGGCAAACACGGAAATTGAGAGAAGGAGAGACAGGGCGGCGTTGCCATAGAGATGATTTACTCTTAGCATCCCATAGTAGTCGCTGGCGGAGTAATTGGCTTTGAAATAAGGGAGGGAGGGAGCGAGGGAGCGAGGTAGAGGAGGGACCACTGGTGAAAAGGAGGGTAAATGCGTTAAGCCAATTACCCCGAATCTGGCTCTTTAATAATTCGGCCGTGTTGGCCCTCACTCATGTTCGCCTGTTTGCCACGTGAGCTTCTGATTTTCTCCTCTGAGCAGCCGGGTCGAGCCTACAGGCACACAGCAACCCGACTGAACTCACTCATTTGTGGGCTGAGCACAGTCAGCCTGTGTTTACAAGTTACCACGTGAGTGGAGCGGCTCTCTGCATCTGCAAATAGTCAGGAGTGAGAAGCAGAATATTATTATGTTCGTACCAGATATTCATAATTCAGCCTCATGATTGTGTTCTGTAAACGGCAAGTGTTACGCAACTAATAACTAATATTTAAAAACACAAGAATACAGAAAACAACATGCATTTATCTTACATGTGTTTGTATTGATCATTGTAAGCCATGTATTGCAATGTCAGTGTGATGGTTGGTCCTCATAATATCTCAACAACTATTAGTCGCACAACTTCGAGGTTGGTATTGCAATGATTTCCACGTGTTCATGTTCCCTTCAGGATAAATTGTAATCACTTTGCAGATCTAGTCATAGTTTGAATGAAACTATGACCAACTACTTGCGAGACTAATGACATTATAATGCAGCACCTTGAAAGCGTTTAGATCAAAGCCCTGCTTTGCCTTCATACAGCCTCACACAGCTGAAAGCATGTTTGTAGACTCTTAGTCTTTAGATCTGTGTTCAGGTATTAACACAGATCTACAATAAGATCAGGTCAAAATGCAGCTTCTGATACATATATGAGGAGACGGCACATAGTAAAGTTCTTTTATAAATAATGTATGTCTTTCTGTGTATCTGGATGGATTTATTCATGTCTCTGGATGTTATTTCGGGGAATTTAAGCTTTCTAAAATTGTCTGTGTTAAGGCTTCTCAGCGTCTGCCTTGTATTATTAGAATGCTCCCATTTAGTTTTGCGTTTCTAGCAGAGCAAGTAGTAATTCAAATAAATTGCAGCGCTGTTGCCAAGGGCTCTTTAATTTAGCAGACTCAGCATCTCATATGTTTCAAGCCTATCACTAATTTAGTGAATTAGCTAACTTGTTACTATAATTCCTATTCTACAGTCACATTTCTGCTGATTTTAGTGACACAAATATACCACTCACCACACTTTTACTATATTAAGTGCAGTGGCATATCATACGCACAGAATTATGGACATTGCTTTCCACTAAAAACACATTCAGTTTGTCAAAGTTGTGGTTTTGATTTGAGTAAATTGGAAAGTGTCAGATTTTACCAATCTAACTGTGTGTGTGTGTGTGTGTGTGTGTGTGTGTGTGTGTGTGTGTGTCGCCTCAGGAGGCAGAGACAGACGCGGTGGTCCAGTTTTAACGTTTCCATCACGCAGCAACCACGATAGAATACGAACGGACGACCTCAGGAGACTGATCGCCTACCTCGCCAGCATCCCCAGGTTACACATTAATTACATTTGTGTGTGTGTGTGTGTGTGATGTCCTTTTCCTTTTCTTATAGGATAAGCAATGCCTCAATACAAAGCGAACAAGTGGATGAGGCTCTGTAAGCGAACACGTGAGGGAGCTGAGATGAGCATGTGAGAGATGGAGAGAGAAATAATTCAACAACAGTTAGCTTGCCGCAGCTTATTAGCTGCCAAAAAAAAATCAATTCTAGAGAAACCGTGAGCTGCTGAGAGGGAAAGCCTGAGCTCAGAGAGGGATGTATTAGAAAACAAACGATGGAAGAGAGGAGGGATCATCATCGGAGAGAGAGAGGGGTGGGGAGGGCGGATTAGAGCGGATGGAGGCAGGATGGAGGCAGGGAGCGCATGCGTGAGGAGGTGTGTGTGTGACCGAGCGAGGGAGCGAGCGAGCGAGTGTGTATGTGTGAAAGCAAAACAAAGTGTCGCAGTAGCTGAGGCAGTGCAGCAGCAGCAGCAGATACTGTGGACGAGTAGCTCCTCACCTCGCAGGTAAAACATCTCTCCGGATGTTTACTTCTCTTTAATCTGCCGCGCGTCTTCTCCCTCCCTCCCTCCATCTGTCGTATTCCATCCGTCCTCTCTCCGTCTCCTCTCATCTCCAAGTCACCACATTATCTCTGTGTGGTTTACAATGCCACTAAATTCACTGTAAATGATCTTTTTTGGACTTTTCTTTAATGTCCTTTAAGTATTTGTAACATCATGTCATGTTGGGCATATTTCTGTATTCTCACCTGTGTGCTTTTCGAGGACTAGAGGTGTTCTATTTTGGGAACATCTGTACACTTCTGCACACTGGCTATCCACTGACAGGCTGTTACAGCGGGAGAGGCAGAGGTTTGGAAAAGGATGCAGCAATGGAGGGATTTGAAAATGATATTTGTTACAGAAGGGTTGTTTTCTAAACGCGTATAATTGACCAAAAGAAACAGAAGCAGCGGGCTAAATATAATAAGTAATAAGTGTTCGTAGTAAAAAAAAAAAACAAGCTGCAAAATAGTTTTGCTGCTCAAATCACGAAGACAGTTGTTTTTTGTGTCCTTTCATAATTCCAGCAGATTTTAGTCTCAGGTGTGTAAGGTTAGCAGAACAGAGCACCGCCGGGAGACGAGGATGCACAAATGTGCTGATTTGTATATTTCTGCACACATTTGTGACTCATTCGTTGCAGGTTTCTGTGTGGGTGTGGGTGTGGGTGTGCGTGCGTGGGTGGTTGTGTGGGATGTGTGTTTGCTGCGTAGGCTTTCCACAGCATAGAAAATGCGTCATCTCACTGTTTGTTTTGATTCTCTTTTTTTCCCTTTCTCTTTTTCAATCTCTATTTCCCTCTTGTCATCTTTCTCTTCTCTCTCCATCCCTCTCTCATCCTTTCCCACGCCTGTCATCTGTCTCCTCTCTGGATTATACTTCTCTCCAATCTCTCCCCGCCCCTCCCTCCCTCCCTCCCTCCCTCTCTCGTCTCTTTTAATTCCTCCCACTCCCGCCAACCTCCGTCCACCCCAGCGAGGAGGTGTGTAAACATGGCTTCACGGTCATCGTTGATATGCGCGGCTCCAAGTGGGACAGCATCAAGCCTCTACTGAAGATCCTGCAGGAGTCGTTCCCATCCTGCATCCACGTCGCCCTCATCATCAAACCAGACAACTTCTGGCAGAAACAGAGGACTAACTTCGGCAGCTCCAAGTTCGAGTTTGAGGTAGGATGGGGGAAAAACCTTTTGAACAGTTTTATTGTGATGTCATCTGTGCTCTCTGGCTGCTGCTCACGTGATGAACTGCCTTCACCTGAAGCTGCAAACATGTTTTCTACACTGTGGAATTGAACACTTAAATAGTATTAATCAAAAGGAGGATGTTTTGTTGAGTCATGTACTGTCGTGTGCCATGCATGATGCATGATGTGATGAAGAACAAGCTGCAGCAGTTGTGATGTGAGGCTGTGTAGTGCAACGATCCCTGCTGCTCAGGCGAGGATAGACTTGGTAGTAGTGCATTTGTAGCACGCTGTAATAACCCGGATGTATCGAGAACACAAAGTGCCTGAATTCTACATTAGCCATTTTGAAGTAATGAGTTATCCATTATTTCGCTGTCAGCTGAGTTGTCATAGCGACGGCTGTAGCCAGCTGGGCTGCTCCTTGTCAGCACATTTCATTATATTTCTGTCTCCGCTGTTTTGAATGCCTGCATCGCAATCAACCCTCGAACGGCACGCAGCAGATCCCGAGTGTCTGTGAGCCAGCCGAGCATTAGAACCTCTTTTCACAGCTAATTTAACGATATGCTCACAAGAACAGGCTTATTTTTGATGTTCTGTCCGCAGCGAAGGTGTGCAGCAGTGTGCTCTGATAGATACTGGTACAACACTGAACAAACCACAGCGTGGGCTCATCAGTGCAGGCTTTCTGCTTTTTGAAGTTGTGGAGATGCTGTTACCTGATTTGAAGCCTGTTTAGTAAATGCACTCTAATGAGTCCTAGATAACATTTCCCCGCCCTCCCTGTTTGATCTGTCATTAAAGAAGCTTGCTCAATATGATAATGATCAGCTTCCCCTTCATCTCAGTGAGACGGGTTGATACAAACCCACATACTGTAAACGCAGGTGGACCCCTGTTGCTTTGTACAGTATGTTCTCGGATTTCCCGCACATTGTGTTTTTGATGGGTTCCCTTAAGCCTCTGACTACAGCCGTGTGAGTGGATGCACTGGTGTGGAAACGGCTCTGATTGTTCACATGCCCGTACACACACAGGCCCACTGTGGTCTGATGACATCGTATTGATTATGTGAGAGGAATTATAGGCAGATGCCAAAGGGCAGGTTGGTTATCCACGAGCTTGCCCTGTCATGCCACACAGGCATTGATTGCACTGCATGTGTTCACTGCCGGACCTCATACTTTACATTTAAGATTTCTAAAGGCTGTATGCAGAGGGAGTTTTTTCGTCTTGCACGGTTTAAGTAAATTTCCTGGTGGATTGTTGCTGCGGCTCCAGTTGCATTGCATGTGTGCACAATGCTGCTTCCAGCGTTCGCACCACCAATCCGCTCCGAGCATGTCCATTACAGCATGTACTGTTACTGTAAGAGGTGTGTGTGTTTGTCTCTAAGTGTGCATCGAGGATTTTCTCCCAGCTGGGTAAAATAAAACCCAGAGGTAGTCTCTACTTCCCCCTCTGTTGAATTGAGACGGGAAGAAAGGAAGCAGCAATCTGAAGCGTAGAGAGAAGACGATTGATGAATTACTCCATGGTTCTGTGGAAGAACAACAGTACCCAAGAGCCCTGACCGATTCTCCCTCTCAACATTCAACCGAGTACAAATCAATTAACTTGAACAACAATAGCGAACATAGCGGTATCAGTGTTTTCCCCTGGCAAGAAACACTTTGCTTTTTTTTTTTTTACCCAAGGACAACAGTGTGCTTCTGCTTTGTTTGGCCTACACAAAGCGCTCTAGCTGTCGTTCTGTCTCCATCCATCTCTGACCATGTGTGTGGGGGTGTTGTGCGGAGGTGGCTTAGCAGAAACACAGAGGCACTGACAGCGAACAGGGAGACATTTCCTTACTCTATCTCTGAAACTGATATTGTAATATGCACTTGTTGCATGGAGAGGATTTGAATTGCACTCAACTCTAAAGTCAAGGACGACCCGAGGCGATCAAAGAGAAACTTAAGGGTTTCATTCTGAGAATAGAAATCATGGAAGACACCATGCCGTCCGTGTGTGCGCAAGCTTTTTGTTCTACTTTTAGGTTTTGTGGTTATTTCTGTGGTGTCATGAAGCTGCCGTGTGCTGCATTGGCAGGATAAAGAGGATAACATGTGCTTCAGTCATGCCATTGATGTGTTAAGTTATTAATTACTTGGTTTTCTCTAAAGAAATCACATCCCTACAACTCTGCTGTCATTTACAAATCCTGTGTTGCTAGGTTTTGGTCATGTCTTCTCTAAATAACAAAATCTTCAGAAGGCAGCAAAGAAAAACGCCGAGGAAGGAGCAGAGAGATTAGAGGCATTTTGCACTCGATTGATTGAAATCAACCTAAATCCACCTAAACACTCTCTCTCTCTCTCTCTCTCTCTCTCTCTCTCTCTCTCTCTCTCTCTCTCTCTCTCTCTCTCTCTCTCTCTCCTCTCTCTTTCCTCCACCTCGCTCCGTAGACCACCATGGTGTCACTAGAGGGCCTGACGAAGGTCGTCGACCCGTCCCAATTGACGTCGGACTTCGACGGCAGCCTGGACTACAACCATGAGGAGTGGATAGAGGTGAGATTGGCCCGACCATCCTGTCACTCAAGCCTGTCTGGCTGATCCAACAATCTATTTTGAAATCCCTAAAACCCCACTGATAATCAAGTAACGAAGTGCCTTACTCAACAATCAGAGAACAGGGCACTGTTGATCAGTTGATTTAAGACCTACATCCCCTCACTCAGATGTTTCGCTGTGTTTTTATCCAGGTGCGTGTGGCGTTTGAGGAGTTCTCTGGTCACGCCACCCAGATGTTGGCTCGACTAGAGGAGATGCAAGAAACTGTGTCGAGGAAAGACTTTCCCCAAGATCTGGACGGAGCCAGGCGGATGATAGAAGAACACGCCACGCTGAAGAAGAAAGTCATAAAAGCCCCGATAGAGGAGCTGGACACTGAGGGACAGAGGTACGCACACAGAAGTACTTCAGTTGTTCCTGTTCTTGCTTCATCTGTGAGTGAACACTAAGCAAAGACTGGAAACCTGTACGACCGTCTTCCAAATGTTTTTAAAGATATAGCGTTTCTTCCTCCTGGCGACTGTTATAAGGTTTTGTAAAAACTATCCTCTTCTTCTGCTTGTATGATCTTTTGTGGAAATTAATCTTATTCCTTTGATGTACTCATTTTCATCAACTGAATTTTCTTTATTCAAAATACTGAATTTGTCACGCCAAGGGGCAATCTGAGGCAAGCAGACGTGCAAAGGCACAGACGGTTAAGATTAAAATTTAAAGAAATAAGTTGTTACATTATGCTAGATATACTTCCTATCAGAATCCAATTCCTGCAAGTGTAACATATTTATTGCATCTTACTTCTGTGTGACATATTTCACCCAAATGCAAATCACAAGCTCTGATTAAAACGTTAAATCCATCTCCAGGTTGCTCCAGAGAATCCAGAGCAGCGAGTCCTTCTCAAACCGCAACGGCAGCAGTGGCGGCAGCGGCGGCAGCAGCAGCAGCGGCGGGATGTGTAGCGCTGACACCCAGGGCTTGGTGCCGCGGATCACCCAGCTGCTGGACAAACTGCACTCCACCCGGCAGCACCTCCACCAGGCCTGGCATGTCCGCAAGCTCCAGCTGGATCAGTGCTTCCAGCTTCGCCTGTTCGAACAGGACGCAGAGAAGGTCGGTGGACGGCGGGAGTCTGGGGTGTCATGCAGCATGAGTATTGATGTAGCGGTAATCTATAACCTCCGCTGGTGATCACTGAAGGGCAGACAACTGCCAATATGAACACAAACTTAATTAGTTAATTGATTTATGCTGTGTATGCAGAGCACATGAATTCATGTAAAATTATGATATGTAACATTTCCTCATTTAAAAATGTCTTGATCGACGAGACCTATGTTGTATATTTAGTTGAGTTGTGTACTCACATTATTCCAGATGTTTCCAACTATTTTCAAAGAAAAATCCATCATTTAAATTTGGTCGCCTGTAATGGTGACGTATCCCTGCTGTGCTTGCGTCAGAGTTGTGGTAAACGACATGCCGAGGCCTGGTGATGGATCAGAAGGTTAACCAAAGTTGTGGTCTGCCAGAAGTCGTAAATTAACTTTTTATCCACTTTTAAGCCACATTTTTATTATACTCTTCTTAGATCGCGGTCGTTTTAAACTAGATGCTTTAACCCGATGATGGATTTTAGTCATCGGACGTCTGGGTCTCAAGTTATCAGAGAAACGAGCTGAGCGAACGTTAGCGGCATCGTCTGAGAAACACGCGGAACGACGTCACTCAGTGTTTTTACTGGCTTTAATCACCGGGTTCGTTTGTTTTGGAGGGGAGGACACTTCTGCGGATAATTCGGCTCCTGGCAAAAAAACTTCCTGAACGTCTGGATCTCACGTTATCACAGAGCTGAGCAAACACTCGGCTCCAGTCCCCTTTTGGGATGTCCACTGAAGAGCATCGGAGTGTTAATCACCGGGTAGGAGACCTCTGCAGATAAAACCTGCGGACTACAATGACGAACTCCGTCTTTTGTTATTGTTTTGATTGACAGACCCCTCAGTGGCAGAAAATGACATATTGTGATATTAAAAACAACGGCGTCAACTTTATTCCACAAATAAAATAGGAGGCAAAATCTCGATAGCCTTACCCTCCTCCACATCCCAGCATGTAAGACGGGAAGATGGAGGAGCGCTGGTGCAGGTTCAAAGCCACCTGCTCTGGCTGCCTCCCAGACAGCTCAGCTGATGACAGCTGCAGCACAAAATAGAAATAGAAAGAGACAGAGACAGAGAGAGAGAGAGAAATTCAGAGATCCATGTTTGAGTGAGTAGAATAAAATAGCAGGTTGCAGCAACAGAGAGAGAGATAGAGGGAGAGAGAGAGAGCTGCACTCTTGGATACTCTGCAGTCGTAGGAGCTTGTTGCTAGGACACCATAGGCCACAAGTTTGTTCTCTAGAAGAGCCTGAGAGGATACTCTTAATAGAGGCAGTCCATGTCTCTGTATTCTGGCCTAAAAAAGATGACAACTATCCGCACACTGCAGCAGTACACAAACACTTCCTGGTCACACGGCTAAGTGCCAGCTGTTTGCAGCGACCTCTGAAAGTTAATGTTGATGCTGTAACTTGTGTGTATGTTTTCATTTGGCTAACGTTGCTTTGTGTCTGTTCTGTCATTCCCTGTGCTTCAGATGTTTGACTGGATCATGCACAACAAGGGTTTGTTTCTGGCAGGCTACACAGAGATTGGCAACAACCACCCCCACGCTATAGAGCTACAAACCCAGCACAACCACTTCGCTATGAACTGCATGGTAAGACATAGATTCACAGCGGGAGGTAATGCTTTACCGCCCACTTGGACTATCGAGTCTGTGCCCTACACTCTATAATCATATAGTTATTGCACTTAGTTGTCCACCTCTACTACTGTGTTTGTTTGGAGCAGCCTTGTCATGAAATCAAAAGATGAGAGAAGTATTCAGGCACTTAGAAATACTCTGGGGTCCTTGGCTACACTGTGCTTCTACACTTTGTACATGCATCTCATGGCACATTCTCTGCACGTTAGCAGCAGCGCAACCAGGCATTAAGTAATCCTATTCTTTATCCACAGTCGTCCTTACGCAACCATTATGAAACCATTGAGAGGAGGAACTAATATAGACACTTTTCGTCTTTCTAAATCTCTTTTTCACAACCCCTTTTTGTTTAACCGTCTCTCCCCGTGTCCCGCCGTGCAGAACGTGTACGTGAACATCAACCGCATCATGTCAGTGGGCAACCGGCTGCTGGAGTCGGGTCACTACGCTTCCCAACAGATCAAGCAGATCTCGGGCCAGCTGGAGCAGGAGTGGAAGGCCTTCGCCGCCGCACTGGATGAGCGCAGCACCCTGCTGGAGATGTCGGCCAGCTTCCACCAGAAGTGCGACCAGGTGAGTCGGAAACAAAAGCGCTGACACGACACGTAAGGCTGCAGCTAAAGATTGTTTTCAATAACAGATTCATTTGGCGAATATTTACTCTCTTTCACTCTACACACACGGAAGGTTTCCAGTGTCTCCAAGTTCACAGAAGTTCGTGTCTTGTTTGTTTAATTCTTAGAAAAAAGCGGGAAGGCATATTTCCCAAACTGCCGCAACTAGTCTTTCAAGTGGGAACTGAACTCACATTAATGTATCTGTGGGACCAGCTGAGGTGTTGACCTTCACTATCTTAATGGGTGCACACAGACACGTATGCAAACACTTTCTCGGTTGTAAAATACCCGTTTGGCCTCATTAAATCTACAAAGTCTCACTTATGCATCGCATTAACATATATTTACACACACATATATATATATACGTGTATATAAGTAAGGCATTTGTTATTTCTGTCTGTGCTCATTAGTCGGACCACTATGGAATGATTCATAGCCTGAAAAAGCACACGAGCAGAATCCCAACTAGGGAACATGGGTGGTACGACTTTTCCGACCTGGAATATTGGCGTCATCAGACCAGCCTTTCATGTTCGTGAGCCTGAAATAGAAACAGCTCTCCCCCCCCCCCCCCCCCAGAGGTTTCACCCAAACCCTTCTCCTCCACACAAACTGAGAAGCTCATTCTATATCTTTGTTGTACTCGTGTATCTTCTCCCAATTATCATGGGAACGATGTTTAAAAGGGAATAATGAGATCACTTCAACTTCAACTGTTTCTTTGAGTCCAGCCGGGATGATTGTGTGTTTTCCTCAGCTCCCACAGGGGAGTGCAAGAAAGTTCTAGGAAGTCACCACAAGGCAATGAGCAGCACACTCAGCCGTGTACAATTCTTCTGAAAGAAGCTTTAAGAAAGCTCATATATATATATATATAGATTATATATAGTATATATAATATCGATATATGATATATATACTTAGGATGATATGGCGATAGATAGAGGGAATAGTAGAGAAGGAGTAGAGAGTTCTGTCTGTCTGTATATTATCCTGTTGTTCTCTCTCTTTCTCCTTCTGTCTCTCTCTCTTGTCTCTCTCTCTGTCTCTCAATCTCTCTCCTCTCTCTCTCTCTCTCTCGTGTCTCCTCTGTCTCTCGCATCTCCCGGTGTCGCTCTGTCTCTCTATCTCTGTGTCTCTCTGATCTCTCTGTCTCTCTGTCTCTCTCTCCTCTTCTCTCTTATGTCCTCTCTCAGTCTCTCCTGTTCCCTGTCTCTCTGTCTCTCCTGGCTCTCTGTCTCTCTGTCTCGCGCTCTGTCTATATGTAGTCTATATGTCTTATAATATGTCTGTATATAGGTATATATGATATGCATCTCTCTGTCTGTCTCTCTGTCTCTCTGTCTTTATCTCTGTTCTCGTAGGTATATCTCTCTGTCTCTATCTATATATCTCTATCTATGTGTGTATAGATGTATATATCTAATATGTGTATATCTCTTCTCTTCCTGTGGTCTCTCTCTGTCCTCTCTGTGTCTCTCTCGTCCTCTCCTCTCTCTTCTCTCTAGTGTCTCTCTCTCTCTCTCTGTGTCCTTCTCTCTCTCTCTCTCTCTCTCTATCTATGTCTCACCATCTCTCTCTCTACTGCTGTCACTCTCTCTCTCCTCTCCTATCTCTCCTGGTCTCGCTCTCCCTCTCCCTCTGTGGCTCTCTCTCCTCTCTCTCTGTTATCCGCTCGCTCTCTCTCACTCTCTCTGTCTCTCTCTCTATCTCTCTGTGTGTCCTCTCTCTCCCCTCTCTCTCGTCTCTCTCTCTCGCTCTCTCCTCTCTACTCTCTCTCGTGTGTCTCTCTCTTCTCTCTCTCTGTCTCTCGCTCTCTCTTTCTCTTCTCTCTCTGTGTTCTCGCCTCTCCCTCTCTCTCCTCTGCTCTCTCTCTCTCTCTGTGTGTTCTCCTCTCCCCTACTCTCCCCTCCTATCTCTCTCTCTCGTCTCTCCTCTATCCTCTGTCTGTGTCTCTCTCTCTCTCCTCTCTCTACTTCTCTCTCTCTGTGTCTCTCCTCTCGGTCTCTCTCTTCTGTCTCTCCTCTCTCTCGTCTCTCTCTGGTGTGTCCTTCTCTCTCTAGCTCTCTCTCTCTCTGTCTGGTCCTCTCTGTCTCCCTCTCTGTCTATCTCTCTGCTGTCTCATCTGTGTCTGTCTCTCTATCTGTTCTCTGTGTCCTCGCTCTGGTCGTCATCCTGTGTCTCTCCTCCTTGTCTCTCTCGGTCTCTCTTGTGTCTCTCTCTGCTTTCACCACCTCTCTCTGTGTGGTCTCTCTCTGTGTCTCTCTCTCTGTCTCAACTCTCGTTACTGTCCTCTCTGTCTCCTGTCTCTGTTCTGTCTCTGTGCTGTCTCTGTGCTCTGTCTGTCTCTTCTCTCTCGCTGTCTCTGTCTCTGTGTCTCCCTCTGTTCTCTCTCATGGTCTCTCTGTGTCTCATCTCTGTCTCTCTCTCTCGCTCTCTCTCTCTCTCTTTCTCATCTGTACTCCTCTCTGCTCTCTCTCACTCTCCTCTCTGTCTCTCTTTTCTCCTTCTCTCTGTCTCTCTTTAGCTCTCTACCTGTCTATCTCTCTTCTCTCGTCCTCTGTTCTGTCCTCTCTATCTCGCTCTCCTCTCTCTGTCTCTCTTGTCTCTCTCTGTCTCTTTCTCTCTGTCCTCTCGGTCCTCTCTCTCTATGTCGCTCTTCCTCTCTCTCTCTGTCCTCCCTCCCTCTCTCTATGTGTGTGTCTCTCTGTTGTCTCTCTGTCTCTCTCTCCTCTCTCTATCTCTCTCCTCTCTCCCCTCTCTCCCGTCTCCCTCTCTCTCATCTCTCTCTCTCCACTCCATCTCTCTCTCTCTCTTTCTCTCTGTCTCTCTGTCTCTCGTCTCCTCTCTCCTCTATCGGTGATCCTCACTCTCTGTCTATCTCTCTGTCTTATGTCTTCTCCTCTCTATCTCTCTCTATCTACTCTCTATCTAATCTCTCTCTATGGTCCTCTCTCCTCTCTCTCTCTCTCCCTTGTCTCTCTGTTTTTTCCTCTTCTCCTCTCTCCTTCCTGTCTCTCTCGTACCTCATCTCTCTCTCTGTCCCTCTGTCTCCTGTCTCTCTCATCCTCTCTCTCCGTCTCTCCATGTATCTCTGTCTCTGTCTCTCTGTCTCTCTCTCTTGTTCTCTCTCTCGCCGCTCTTGTCTCTGTCTCTATCTCTCCCCTCTGTCTCTCTCTCTCTCTCTCTCTCTGTCTCATGTGTGTCTCTCTCTCTCTCTCTCTTGCTCTCTAGGATCGCCTGTCTCTCTACCCTCTCTCTCCTCTCTCTCTATCTCTCTCTCTCTCTCTCTCTCTCTCTCTCTCTCTCTCTCTCCTCTCTCTCTCCTCTTTCTCTCTCTCTCTCTCTCTCTCTCCTCCCCCCCTCTCTGCCCGCTCTCTCTCTCTCTCTATATATACATACATATTATACATAGATACTACGTATATATATATATATATATATATATATATATATATATATATATATATATATATATATATGTCCATTATACATATATATATACATCATATACAGACAAGATACATATTACATACATATAGACATACATATATACTACATTATCATATATACATACATTATACATACAGATATACATAATAAACTCATCACGACATATAATACATATAATATATACATCCATACATATATACATATATATACATATATACATATATATAATATATATATATACATTAATATATATACATATATACTATTATTATAATATATATAGCATATCTACATATATACACCTAATATATATATACATATATACTATATACCTATTATATATCATATAGATACTATACATATTACATATACACATATCGATTAATATAAATATATACATATATACCTAACCATATATATATATATATATATACATATATATACATATTATATATATATCTAATATCATATTATATATCCATATATAAGATATACATATATATATATATATAGATATATATATATATAATGTATCCTAATATACGTAATAATATGTAATATATAGTATATATATTATATAGATATGTGTATATGTATATAGGTAAGATAATATATAATTATATGTTTTATGTATAGATGTATCATATATAATATGAAAATATGTAATATACTGTCTCTCTGCTCTCTCTGTCCTTTCCTAGTCCTCTCTCTCTTGTTCTCTGGCTCCATCTCTCTCTGTGTCTCTCTTCTCTCTCTATCCCTGTGTATCTCTGCCCTCTCTCTGTCTCTTCTTTTTCTCTCTCTTCTCTCTGTGTCTCTCTCTCTCTCTGTTCCCTCTGTCTCTCTGTCTCTCCTGTCTCATCTGTCTCTCCCTTTCTATCTCTGTCTCTCTGTCTGTCTCTCTGTCTGCCTCTGTCTGTCCTCTCTTTCTCTCTGTGATTTCTCCTTTCTTTCCTCTCCCTGTTCGTCTCTTCTGTCTCTTTGCTCTCCAGCCTCATTCTCTCTCCTTCTGATCTCTCTCTCTCTCTCTCTCTCTCCCTGTGGTTGCTCTCTCTGCTTCTCTTCTCCTGTGCTCTCTCTCTTCTCTCTACGTGTCTCTCTCTGTCTCCTCTCCTGTGCTACTCTCTGTCATCTCTCTGTTCTCTCCTGTCTCTCTCTTTCTCTCTCTCTCTCTCTCTCGCTCTATTCCCCCTCTCTCTCTCTACTCGCTCTCTCTATATCTCTCTCCCCCTCTCCCTCTCTCTCTCTGTATCTCTCTCCCTCTCCCCCTCTCTCTATCTCTTCTACTCCCCCTCTCTCTCTCTTTATCTCTTCACATCTCTAGCCTCTCTCTCTATATCTAATCTCCTCTCTCTCTCTCTCTCCCATCTCTCTTCCCCACCCCTCTCCCTATATCTCTGTCTCTCTACTACTCTATCTATCTATCTCTCTCTCTCTCTGTTCTCTCTCCCCCCCACCACACATATCTCTATCACTCTATATATATCTCTATATATATGCTGTACATAGTATATGTCTGTATTTCTGTATGTCTGTATTATGCTATCTCTCTATCTGTCTCTTCTGTCTCCCTCTCTCTCCTGTCTCCTCTGTCTCCTCTCTCCTCTCTCTTCTGTCTCCCTGCCTCTCTGTCTCTCTCTCTCTCTCTGGTCTCCTCTCTCTCTGTCTCGCTCTCTCTGTCCTTTCTCTCATCTCCTCTCTGTTCCCTCTCTCTCCTTCTCTCTCTCTCCTGTCTCCTCTCTCTCTCTCTCTCTGTCTCCATCTCTCTCCCTCTCCTCTCTCTCTCTCTCTCTCTGTCCCCCTCTCTCTCTCTCTCTGTGTCTACTCTCTCTCTCCTCTCTCTCGCTCTCTCTGTCTCCCTCTCTCCTATGTCTCTCTCTCCTGTCTGTCTCCTCTCTCTCCCTCTTCTCTCTCTCTCTCTGTCTCCCTCTCTATCTCGCTCTCTCTCCTCTCTCGCTCGCTTCTCTGTCTCTACTCTCCTGTCTCCTTCTCTCCTCTCGCTCTCTCTCTGTCTCTGTCTCTTCTCTCTCTCTCCGTTGTCTGCGGGTCGCCCGTGTGTGTGATCACTCTGCCCTCTAACCAACCACTCGATTGTGTGTGTCCGGTCTCTCAATCTATCTGCTCTCTCTCTCCCTCTCTCTCTCTCTCTCTCTCCTGGCAATCATCTACAAAAATCTACTATCTCTCTCTCTCTCTCTCCCAGACAGCTCTATCTACCTCCTCTACCTCTCTCTCGTCTCCCCCTCTATCTCCAGCATCACTCTCGTGTGTCTCTCTCTCCTGCCCTCCCTCCCCCCTATAGCGTCTCTATCTATCTACTTCTCTTATATATCGCTATCGCTCTCCTCTCTCTCTCTCTCTCCTGTCTCTTCTGTGTGTGTCCTGTCTCGCTCTCTCTCTCCTCTGTTGTATCTGTCTCCTATCTTTCTCTCTCGGTGTCTCTGTCCTCTATCTCTATCTCTCTCTCTCTCTTGTCTCTGTTGTATATATACATATATAATATATGTGTATATGTATGTATATATCTATACACCCATATATATATATTACACACTAATACACATATATATCTACATATAATATATCTATATATATATATAAATATATATATATACATTACACACACATATCTATATCTATATATATATATATATTAGCTATATATATATATATATATATATATATATATACATATACACATGTCTATATATATATATGTAAATATTAAATATGTTATATATATAGTATATATGTATGTATATATATATTTATATCTGTATGTCTAATTATATGTATGTATATGTATCTTTCTATCTATCTGTGTGTCTCTGTGTGTCTCTCTCTGTATCTGTCATCTCTCTCTGTGTCTCTCTCTCTCTCCTCTCTCTGTTTCTCTCTCTCTCGCTACTCTCTCTACTCTCTCTCCTCTCTCTGTGTCCTCTCCCCTCTCTCCTCGTGTCTCTCATTTGTGTGTGTAGGGCTCTGTCTGTCGTCTTTCGTCTGATTCTCTCCTCTCTCTTATATCTCTCTCTGTCTCTCTCTGTCTCTCTCGCCTCTCTCTCTCTCTCTCTCTCTCTCTGTGTGTGTCTCTCTCCTCTAGTATGTACTGTCTCTCTCTCTCTCTCTCTACTTCTCCCTCTCTATCGGTGTGCTCTTTCTTTCTCTCTCTTCTGCTCTCTCTTCTCCTCTCTCTCTCTCGCCTTCTGTGTCCTGTCTCTCATCTCTCTCTATAGTCTCTCTCTCCTTCCTCGTGTGCTTTCTCTCTCTCTCTCTCTCTCTTCTCTCTCTCTGTCTCTCTCCTTCTATCTCCGCTCTATCCTGCTGTGGTCTCTCTCTTCCTCTCTCTCTATCTCGCTCCTCCTCTCTCTCTCTCTCTCTCTTCCCTCTCTCGTCGCTCTATCTATCTCTCTCTCTTCTCTCTCTACCTCTTCTCTCTCTCTCTCCTCTGTGGCTCTCTCTCGCTATCTCTCTCTCCGTTCTCGCTCTTCTGTCTCTCTTCTCTTCTCTTCTCTCTCTCTCTCTCTCTCTCTGTCTCTCTCTCTCTTCCTGTTCTCCTCTCTCTCGTTCTTCTCTCTCCGCTCTCTCCTCTCTCTCGCTCTCTCTCTCTCTCTCTATCTCTTTTGGTTTTCCCCCCTGTCTCTCTCTCTCCTCTCTCTCTCTCTCGCGCTCCTCTCTCTTCTATCTCTCTAGCGCTCTCTCTTCTCTCTCTCTGTTCTGTCTCTCATCTCTCCTCTCCTCTCTCTCTAGGGGGGGTCTCTCCCCCTCTCTATCTGTCTGTCTCTCTCTCTCTCTCTCTCCTCTCTCCCCCTCTCTATCTATCCCTCTCTATCTATCTTCCTGTGTCTCTCTCTCTCGACTCTCTCTCCCCCTCTCTCTCTTCTCTCGCTCTCTCTCTGTCTGTATGTCCCTTTGTGTGTGTGTGTGTCCTCTCCTCTATCTTCTCGTATATCTCTCTCTCTCTCTCTTGTGTGTGTTTATATCTGTCTATGTGTGTGTCTTCTTGTCTGTGGTGTGATGATGATATATATATATATATATATACACGCATATTACACACATATACACATATACACACACATAATATATATATTTCTGCATCCGGAAGCTGAGTAATAGCATAGAAAATGCTCCTCAGGTGATTTCTTGCACATTCTGCTGCGCCTGACTTCCATGTGACTCCTGGGACGAGCACACGGATGTGCGCAGCACCACCGTCTCATGCTGTGTCTCATGTGAAGCGCTTTACGTCCGGGGGCAGTTTGAGTTAATGTAAGCGTGCGTTCTTCCCCTGCAGTACATGAGTAACGTGGACTCGTGGTGTAAGGCGTGCGGCGAGGTGGATTTGCCCTCTGAGCTGCAGGACCTGAAGACGCCATCCACCACCACCAAGGCCTGTATGAACACATCACCGCTGCCTACTCCGAGGTAAACGCCACACGTGACCACGGCGTATAAACTGTGCAAAACAATTAAAATATCACTAAAACATATTTAATTTGTATCCTTGTTGTTTGTGTTTGAATACACATCTAAGAGTTATAATGAGGTTTATTGAGTTATTAAAACATAGTTCTCAGTAACTGCGGGTCGCTTTTCTCTGTGAGTGGAAATTAAGTTTACTCTCTCACACTCTGGAAAATGCTGTTCTCATATTGTTTGTGGTGGAAATTAAAGATTTTTCCAGTTAAAGTCCAAACACTACAACTCTTCCTAATTTAATTTAGAATAGACTATTTTTACACTATCAGGAAATTGCGAAAGAAAATCCCTTTTTTATTGTCTTTCTCACCAGTTCTTTCATTTCTAAATGTAACATCTTGTAATAATACACACTTTGGCTGTTGGTATTTGGATGATGTTTATATTTCTAGATACAGAAATACAAAATATGTTTATGCCCGTATCCTTTTCCTTGTTTGTCATTTGTCTAGTAGTTGTGAAAAAGAAAAAGAAATGACAACTTTATTTTCTAAATGTTCCTCAGGTGAGCCAAGATGGCAAAGCCCTGTTGGACAAGTTGCAGCGACCTTTGACCCCGGGCAGCGCTGACTCACTGACGGCATCAGCGAACTACTCCAAGGCAGTGCACCACGTCCTGGACATCATCCACGAAGTGCTGCATCACCAGAGACAACTGGAAAACATCTGGCAACACCGCAAGTGCGGCTGCACCAACGTCTGCAGCTCTGTGTCTTTCAACAGGACGTCCAACAGGTAAACACACACACACACACACGTTTGTTTATATGCATGCACACGTTGTAATTCAAGGACAAAACTTAATTGCCAGTTTTCTCAGTACAACATGAGAGGGTTAGACAGTAATTTGAAAATAGCAGGGTAGCCCTACTGGTTAGAAGAATTCTACTCTTAATGGAGGGTTTGATCCCGGCAGCAGCCATGTTTCCCATCAGAACGTCCTTGAGCGAGCTGCGTCTTCACAACGTCACGTGTTTCAGTGGAAAGGAAAATTAGATAATGCTTTGAAATGTAAGAATAGAGGCTTTAAAAGCGAGTATAATGAGCATTGCCGTAGTCAAATGATCCGATATGATAATTCAGCGGAGTACTGTCCAAAAATAAAATCATGGGCATTCCTGTGTGTGTTGACATGGCAACTGTTGCTACGGCAACTGAATTGGGTCATATGTCCTTGCAGATGCTGTTCATGCATTAACTCCATGAAGGACAGCGTGCAGGGAGAGCAGCTCGTACAAAAACCGATCATTATTTCTGTCATTCCTCTCTTACACACTTTCTTCTCTTTGGTTATCGTCAACACTTGTGGCTAATCTACGATCGTAGAGCGCCCCCTTGTGGTTGCCTATTTCTTAGTGGCTGTGTCACTTCATGGTGTGTCTGCACAGGTGCTGGACTGGATCGAGAACCACGGCGAGGCGTTCCTCAGCAAACACACAGGTGTTGGAAAGTCCCTCCATCGAGCCCGAGCGCTACAGAAACGGCATGAAGACTTTGAGGAAGTGGCGCAGGTAGCTGTCTCTCTCTCTCTCTCTCTCTCTCTCTCTCTACCAGGTTTAAACATATCACTGTCGTTAGTGGCATTTCCTCATAGTTAAAATAGCCACTGCTGATATGGTGCTTCTTTTAAATCACAGCTATATAAATGTAACATGTAAAACCTGCCATGATATTAAGTTTCCCTCGTTTTATTTATTCCTTTAAATGTTGATGTATGCTATAAAGTTGTTTGAATGTAACTAAGTACATTTACTACTTACTGCTAAGTACACGTTCACTTGTACTTTGCTTTGTGTTCATTTCATGCTACTTTATACGTCTACTCCGCTACAATTACATTTGATTTAGTTGCTTTATATCGTCTTCCTGGGTTAATCTCTCTCTCCATCCTGGTGTAGAATACGTACACCAATGCAGACAAGCTGCTGGAGGCGGCCGAGCAGCTGGCCCAGACGGGAGAGTGCGACCCGGAGGAGATCTACCAGGCCGCCCACCAGCTCGAAGACAGAATCCAGGACTTTGTTCGCCGCGTGGAGCAGCGCAAAGTCCTGCTGGACATGTCTGTCGCCTTCCACACGCACGTCAAAGAGGTAGGCAGGGAGGATGACGTATGGCTGAAGTGGATGGTGGGCTGTGTGTTTGTGTGGATGAGAGCTTTCACAGGGCTCTCTGAGCAAGAGGGAAATAATTACCAGATAAGATGGAATATGTGCGTGTTGTTTTGTTAGTCACAGGGATGAGGAGGGGCGTTTGGGGATTAGGTGAGGGTTCGGCTTGAACATGTGTGAGAATCTTGAGCTTCAATAAGGAAGTTTGAGTTTTTATAGTTAGACTTCACACGTCTACCTTAATGTTTGATATTACGATCACCAGGAAAGCTCGTAGGGTGGTATAAGAAAATGTATGCGATACTAATGAATGTCCTCCTGTAGCTGTGGACATGGTTGGAGGATCTACAGAAGGAGCTGCTGGACGACGTTTATGCCGAGTCGGTGGAGGCCGTGCAGGATCTGATCAAACGCTTCGGCCAGCAGCAGCAGACCACGCTGCAGGTCACCGTCAACGTCATCAAGGAGGGAGAGGATCTCATCCAGCAGCTCAGGTAGAGATTAATACACTCGTCTGAAAACTAAACCAGTGCTAAGCAAAGACAAATGACGTCGTGTGCGGGAGAAATCTATTAAGAGAGGATTCAGTGCCACGTTTACCTCATTTAAACTTGTACATTAACAATCTGTGAAAACTAGACGTGGATCTGAAACCAGCCTTAACTTCAGTCCAATGCAAAACTAGTATTAGTGGAATATCAGTTGGGAGTCAAACCAATGAACGAGCAACAAACCTGTAACCCTCTTTAAAAGGATAAGAGTGCACAAGCTATGCCCAACAAAGATGCAGTAACAACAATGCAAAACATGTTTTTAGGTCTACTTACATGATGGTCTTCTTTAGTCTTTCTCCCAATAGAGCTTTGGCAGGTTCATTTAGACATGGGCACATTTGGAGTGTGAATATGTAAAACATGCAGTGAAGAGTTGGTGTCATTTTGAAAAGACAGTAGTGAGATGCATGAGAGGGAAAAAGAAAGCTGGGAGGAGGTGGCTGCAGTTGACCCTCATTGTCCAACTCTATTTACACCGAGGATGTTCCAGTCCCTCTTCATCCTCTTCCTCTCTCTTCATCCACTCCCTTTTTTCTGTCTTTCTCTCCATCCCTCTCTCTCTCCCCGGTGTATTGGCTCCGCTGTGAATTCTTACATAAGTCTGCTTTTATAAGCGCGTGTCTAATTGTGTGGCTGTCTCCCCAGGAGGCAACTGTAACTCCACACACCTGTGTGTGTGTGTGTGGGTGTGGGGGTGGGGGTGGGGGAGGGGAGGGGGAGTGGGAGTGGGAGTGGGAGTGGGAGTGTATCTGTCACGCAGAATAATCAACCTGAAGCCCATCTGAATCTGTGTGACCTCCAGTGTCTTTGCTTACTTATATTGTGCCTCTTGTTCAGCTCACTGGCGTCTGTGTTGGTGCATCACGCACACGTGCATCTGTCAGATTGATGAATCAGAATTTAGATATCAGACACACTCGTGCTCCGTGGGACTGATCAATGTCACTAAGATTGTCTGTGGAAATGTTTTTAGTATGAAATTATCCTTGTGCAACAGTTTAACAATTAAAACAAAGGACAAAAAGCATCTAACATCCAGAAGGATTCTGAATAGAGGTTGTTGAAAAATGAAAGTAATATGTTTGTACAAGAGGATTTATAAAATGGGAGGTCAATTCTATGATACAGTTTTGCCCAAAATGATGTAGCTTTAGGAGAAAAATATAGGTTGAAATACAAATAATAATACTAATAGTAGAGAAGAAGAATTTGGTTCTTATTGACCATAAAAGAATTCGATTAGTCGGAAAAATAAAGTAATTAATTCATGCAAAACTGTCATTTTCAGCCTCTGAAATGTGGAGATTTCCTGCTTTTATCTCTTTTATATCATATAAATCTGACTGTCTTTGGGTTTTGGACAAAACAATACATTTAAAGACATCACCTAGGAGTTTGAGGAACATTTTTCACTTTGTTTGACGTATGGAGACCATTACAGCGACTTACTTACTTAATACATTTTAATGTAAGTAAGCTTAATGCATGTTAATTCTTAATCTTTAAGTGTTTTATAGTACGGCTTATTTTGTGGCAAGTCATGAATGTTGCGTACGAGTGTAGTTTATTTCTTCAGATTAATTGACACATTTGATTTAATATTTTATATATTGTTTCTACACTCTGTTCCCTTTTACTGTGGTTTATACACGGGTGTTATTTCCATATCGAACACTGTATTTGAAGGACTGTATTTGTTATAAGTAAAGAAACACAATATTTCATAAGTTTAAAAGTGATTTAAGAGAAATCATAACATAAAAAGCAAAGTCTACAAAACGCAGTCCTGAAAATATCATTTGAAAGGTCCGATTGAATGAACATTAGCTCCCTGCCTCGCTACATTACAGCTGAATAAGCTGCTACAAGCTAAGCTGTGCTACGCAGTAGTTTTCAGAGCAGCTAAGTTCGCTTGGCATCGTGCCAAACGGTGTCTTGATTGCTGCTTTTTGAAAAGTGCACAGCGCTGCCCGTCGCCGCTTATTGCTTGATTTGTGCATTTCTGTTCCAGGGACTCGGCCATCTCCAGCAACAAGACACCCCACAACAGCTCCATCAATCACATTGAGAGTGTCCTGCAGCAGCTGGACGAGGCCCAGGCCCAGATGGAGGAGCTCTTCCAGGAGAGGAAGATCAAACTGGAGCTCTTCCTGCAGCTCCGCATCTTTGAGAGGGACGCCATTGATGTGAGTCTTCTTTTTTTCCCCGAGCAAGCTTTGTGCTACAATCTCAGCATATGACATCATACTCTACACAAGACAGCTTATGATGCCGTATAACACTGTATGTTACATTTCTGCATTAAAATGTCTAAAAACAACAAACCCAGAGAAACCGCAGGAGACCGCTGTGGATCATTCGGCTCGCAGCAAAAACCTCCTGAATGATGAACGATGACGTAATCCTGATAAACTCCCATGATTCCACACTTCTTCACAACGCCCACCAAAAACACTCTTTTGTTATTGTTTTGATTGAGAGACCCCCCTAGTGGCGGAAAATGACATATAGTGCGTTTTAATGAGTTTTGAGTGATACGACTGACATTATTTTAATACAAATGTCCTTTCAGCATCGTAAATAAATGCGTATTTGGAATTGTATGGTCCTTCCTCAGATCATCTCTGACCTGGAGTCGTGGAACGAGGAGCTGACGGGTCAGATGACTGAGTTTGACACGGAGGACCTGACGCTGGCCGAGCAGAGGCTGCAGCACCACGCTGACAAGGCCCTGACCATGAACAACCTCACCTTCGATGTCATCCACCAGGGCCAGGAGCTGCTGCAGTACGTCAACGAAGTCCAGGCCTCTGGTGAGTACAACACCCGGACTGTCGGTGTTAATATTATTTACAATCCTTATGTTTTCTTAGAGTCGTTTCCTGGCATAACATACGTTAAAAAGTATTCTGAAATATGCAAACACACTCTAGTTGTGTATCTGTTCTCCTGTGATTCTGCCTTTTTTATAAGCTATTATGAATCTAATGCGCTGTAAAGTAGAAGTGGATAAATGTTTGAGTGTCACCTGGTCGCCTCAGACATCAGTCATCGTGCAGCCGAGGGTTAAAGCAGGATGCAGCTCATGTTCACTGTTGCTGCACACATTTCTGTGTTGGCTACATTAGTTTAATATCGATACCGTGTGGGTGTCGCGGGTCAGATTCGGTCAGTGTTTGTGATGAGAGGCACCCACTCACTAACCATAATAACTCACCTGTGATCTCACATGCTAATAGGTGCTCTCTAAAACCGCACAAAGAATCGTTACATAATTTCACGTGTATTGAAACATACAGATAATATTGTTCATAGAGAACTTTTTATTACATTTTTTTATTATATTTTAGCAATTTCAGGCATAATAGTTTCCATTTTACTGAGACAGAGCTGAGACAGAGCTGAGACAGAGCTGAGACAGAGCTGAGACAGAGCTGAGACAGAGCTGAGAGACAGAGCTGAGAGACAGAGCTGAGAGACAGAGCTGAGAGACAGAGCTGAGACAGAGCTGAGACAGAACTGCAGCTACTTTGCTGTAAGTAGAGCAACTGCCACTGTGTGTCTCGCCTCCAGGCGTGGAGCTGCTGTGTGACCGGGACGTCGACATGGCTACGAGGGTTCAGGACCTGCTGGAGTTTCTTCACGAGAAGCAGCAAGAACTGGACTTGGCAGCCGAGCAGCACCGCAGGCACCTGGAGCAGTGCGTCCAGCTGAGGCACCTGCAGGCTGAAGTCAAACAGGTAGGACACACAGTCTTATACCTGCGACCAGGTGCCATCTGCAGGCCAAGACTTCACAACTACAGCATGTCCAGTAACAACAGATTTCATACATTACAGCACATAGTGAAAACATTCATAGACTACAGTTTATATTCAGTTTTAAAAGAATGTAGAAATACACTGAAACCACTGCCGAGCTGTGGCCCACCAGTAAGACCACTACGAGGTTTCCACTGTATCTGCAAGTTCTTTCAAAAAGGAATTCAAATAGTGTTAGATTGGTGACATTTGAACTTTCCTCTGTTTCCCAGGTGCTGGGTTGGATTCGTAACGGCGAGTCGATGCTGAACGCTGGTTTAATAACAGCCAGCTCCCTGCAGGAGGCTGAACAGCTGCAGAGAGAACATGAACAGTTTCAACACGCCATTGAGGTGAGACGGTGTTTATTTATCCCATTCATTTCCAACCCTAACTCGTTTTCTGTCCAAAGTCTGAAAGTAGATTGAACATCCTTTCTCCACCTCTCTGCAGAAAACCCACCAGAGTGCCCTGCAGGTCCAGCAGAAGGCGGAGGCTCTGCTCCAGGCGAACCACTATGACATGGACCTGATCCGAGACTGTGCAGAGAGCGTGGCCTCCCACTGGCAGCAGCTCATGCTAAAGATGGAGGACAGACTCAAGCTGGTCAACGCCTCAGTGGCCTTCTACAAGACCTCTGAACAGGTAGGAGGCTCCACGGAGGGTCCAGCATTCAATTTCACTGTTTCTTTGTCGCAAAAAACGCCCAACAGTATTTTCCCAGACGACGGACTGAGTGCGTTTGACCCCACAGGTCTGCAGTGTGTTGGAGAGCCTGGAGCAGGAGTATAAGAGAGAGGAGGACTGGTGCGGAGGAGCCGACAAACTGGGACCCAACTGTGAAACGGACCACGTCAGCCCCATGATCAGTAAACACCTGGAGCAGAAAGAGGCCTTCCTCAAGGTAACATGCAACACAATGAACACAGACACTAAACATAGTGTCAAGTTGCATCTCTGATCTCAGTGTGTGTGTGTGTGTGTGTGTGTGTTAATATTTCAACCAGGCATGTACTCTGGCCAGAAGAAATGCAGACGTCTTTCTCAAGTACATGCACAGGAACAGCGTCAACATGCCCGGGATGATGAGCCACGTCAAAGCACCAGAACAGCAGGTGAAAAGTAAGTATCAGAAGAAGGTTAGTTATTCAAATGTATGCAAGTGGTTGCAGGGAGGCTGCAATGACAACATACAATAAATGATCAATAACATAATAATATGCTGCAACTTACTCACTTGCAGTATTCAGAGTACTTCCGCTCTTGCAAAGGTAGAAAAGCTCTTTAACAAATCTGGGTTCTTCGGTGCTGAATGCTTAAATCTTTTCTTTTGTTTGAAGACATCCTCAATGAGCTGCTACAGAGAGAGAATCGTGTTCTCCACTTCTGGACCATGAGGAAACGACGGCTGGACCAGTGTCAGCAGTATGTGGTGTTTGAACGCAGCGCCAAACAGGTACACAAAACACAGTGTAGTAATACTCTGTTGCAAGTAATACTCCTGCATCCAAACATCAACAAAGCATCAAAATGTACTTAAAGTACTCATTCTGCACAACAGCCCATTTCAGAATAAAATGTATTATAGGATTTTATTATTGATGCATTAATGTGTTCATCACGTTAATGTTGCAGCTGGTGAAGGATACTGTCGGGTGGCTTGTGAATTTCAATTAGGGATCAATAAAGTTTTATTTCAACCTATAAAAGTGCATGATAAATTACTTGTTGATTATATTTTGTACTATTAATCTGAATCTTCAAAGTTACTAAAGCTGTCAGATAAATGTGGTGCAGGAAATAAAGTGAAGTCCAAGTACCTCAGAATTGTACTTCAGTACAGTACTTAATAAAAAAGTGTTACTTAGTTACTGTCCATCGCTGAGCTGAAGTAATGTAGCTACACACTCGCTTTCTGTTGTGATCTGACAGTCTGTGTGTTTGTGTGTTTTCAGGCTCTGGAGTGGATTCACGACACCGGGGAGTTTTACCTCTCCACACACACCTCCACCGGATCGAGTATCCACCACACGCAGGAACTGCTGAAGGAGCACGAGGACTTCCACATCACAGCTAAGGTTGGCCTCTCACACACACGCGCACACGTCACTGTGTATGCTAGTGTTTGTGTGCATATAACACTCTCTTCCCCCCCCCTCTCCTTCAGCAAACTAAGGAGCGTGTCAAGCTGCTGATCCAGCTGGCTGACGGCTTCTGCGAGAAAGGCCACAGTCACGCTGGGGAGATCAAGAAATGGGTGACGGCTGTGGACAAGCGCTACAGAGACTTCTCCCTGCGCATGGACAAGTACCGCTGCAGCCTGGAGAAAGCCCTGGGCATCTCCTCGGACTCTAACAAGGCAGTACGTGCTCGCGCGTTTTTGGTCGATTTTACAGGTGTAGAAAAATCAGCTCATCCGCACTCTGCCCGTCTCTGAAACTCACTTCATTTACATTTTGTCTCCGCCTGTGTCAGAGTAAGGATCTCCAGTTGGACATCATCCCGGCCACGGCTCCAGGGTCAGAGGTCAAGCTGCGGGATGCCGCTCACGAGCTAAACGAGGAGAAACGCAAGTCTGCGCGCAGAAAGGAGTATGTCACTTCCTGTTTATGTCACGAAGAGTTATAGATTAAAGCTGTTTCTACCTTTTCTCTGAATGATCTACTTAAATCACTAAAAAACATATTTATTTTATTTTCTGCGGTTTTAATATTGTCACTTTCTGCTCTTCATATGTTTTTGAGTCGCTTACATCTGTTCTGTTCGAGCTGCTGTTGCTTACCTGAATTTGTTGTATGCTATCCTTTAGTCAATGTACAAAATATATATATACAAAATAAATAAACGGTTATAAAATTGCTAGTTCAGAATAATTAAGCCGACGAGGTTTTGCCAAATAAAACAGTTTATCATTTCGCCTGCATAGCTGGAAGCTCCACGTCTGAACAGTACGTGCTGTGCCTACCAACTAAACAAATACAAGGAAGTCAGCATTTTCACTGCATATTTCCTCCTCTTGGAAATATGTTTTATTGCTCCATACGACGTGTAATTAAATAATTGGGCCAGTGCCCAAAATATACAACAGAGCAGACTAATGCTTGCTAAGATGATCTCTCAAAACAAAAGGTCACGGGATTAATTGTTTTGCCCGTCAGTGTCCTTTTCAACAGCAATCAACTCTGAAGCTCAACTACTGGCTCAATAGCTGTAAGTGCTTCTGAGTTCAGAGTGAGTTTAATGTAAATGTGCGCACATGATGGACTCGGGTGATTTAAACCTCCTCCTCACGTCGGCCTCCTCTTCGCTGTGCCAGCACAAGAAGTGCAGACGCAACAGTCCGGCTGAAATCTACATGTAGCACGCAGGGAAAGGAGACTGCGTCATTTTATGTGAGCAGCACAAATCATGAGCGTGATTTTAGGTTTATGACCGCATAAGTTTTACGGCCCTCTTTCATTATTCATTGATGTAAATGGATTAAAGACGGGATGAAAGAGCCCTATCGTCATGGTGATTTATCACTCTGGAAGAGGACGGTATGACAATTGCTGATTTTTTGTGTGTGTGTGTGTTTTCTAGGTTCATCATGGCAGAGCTGATTCAGACAGAGAAAGCCTACGTGCGAGACCTGCGGGAGTGCATGGATGTGAGTTCAGCTTCACATCCCACCACAGTTAACCTGTTTCACGCCACACGTCGTGCAACTGCTTTTCAAAACATAATCTGGAAATGTACCAGAACCCTGTTGAAGAGTTGTGTTGTGTTTTTCTTTTAACACTTTAAACCTCAAACTTTCTCCCTCCTTGCAGACCTACCTGTGGGAGATGACCAGTGGAGTTGAGGAGATTCCTCCAGGAATCATCAACAAGGAGCACATCATCTTTGGAAACATGCAGGACCTCTATGAGTTCCACCATAAGTAAGAAACGTTTAGGATTAATGGAAACTCATTTTTTTAACCAGACTTTCGAGCAAGTCCACAGATCCATAAAGTTTAAAATGAATATTGATAATAAAACATGTTATAAAGCATGTTCTTGGACTACAATTCCTCTGTAGTTAAGGTGTATACAGAGTGTGTGTTGAAACAGACCACAGATGTATAAAGTATGATACCGTAGACTGAATTTCTCACTTTCTAATCCTTTTTTTTGTCAGCATCTTTCTCAAAGAGTTGGAGAAGTATGAGCAGCTTCCAGAGGATGTTGGGCATTGCTTTGTCACATGGGTGTGTATCATTTCTGCACCAGCTTTTCTTTAAAGAATTCATAAAATGTCTAATATTTATTGTCTGTATTGAGATTTACTGTGTTGCTGAAGGCAAATAAAGATTATTTGTATTTGCTGCATGTGCTCAAAGCTGCAGTTTGTATCGAGTAGATACTTAAATCCTTAATCGATAACATTTTACATGTTAAGCTCGCAGGTTGTTCTCTCAATCAATGAAACGTCTTCCTCTCTTCGTCCAGGCTGATAAGTTCCAGATGTACGTGAACTACTGTAAGAACAAACCCGACTCCACCCAGCTCATCCTAGAGCATGCTGGGAACTACTTTGATGTGAGTGTCGCCTGTGACCGTTAAAATGAAATGAGATGGTCCCCCGTCAGCTACGTGAGATCACGTTACTGTTCTTCTCTCTGCAGGAAATTCAACAGAGGCACCGCCTGGCCAATTCCATCTCTTCCTATCTGATCAAACCTGTGCAGAGAATCACCAAGTACCAGCTGCTGTTGAAGGTAAACCCGCCAGACCAAATCTCACGGCTGTGGTGACCGTCTCCATCAGTCCCTCACTCTCTGGCTGTGTGTGTGTGTGTGTGTGTGTGTGTGTGTGTGTGTGTGTGTGTGTGTGTGTGTGTGTGTGTGTGTGTGTGTGTGTGTGTGTGTGTGTGTGTGTGTGTGTGTGTGTGTGTGTGTGTGTGTGTGTGTGTGTGTGTGTGAAGGAGCTGCTGACTTGCTGCGAAGAAGGTAAAGGAGAGATCAAGGACGGCCTGGAGGTGATGCTCAGTGTTCCTAAGAAAGCCAACGACGCCATGCACCTCTCTATGCTGGAAGGTGATGAACACACTTCCATCACATTATAGCTCTCGATAAATACGGCAGCACGTTTTGAATCTTTCCCGCTAACATCCCCTCCTTCTCCCAGGTTTTGATGAAAACATCGAATCCCAGGGCGAGCTCATTCTCCAGGAGTCTTTCCAGGTCTGGGATCCAAAGACCCTGATCCGTAAGGGGCGAGAGCGCCACCTCTTCCTCTTTGAGATGTCTCTCATCTTCAGCAAGGAGGTCAAGGACTCAAACGGCCGGAGCAAGTACATCTACAAGAGCAAACTCTTTGTAAGTAGTTGATGGTGAAATGTACATATAAAGGTGTCTCTCTTTGTTTAACTACTTTAACTGATTAAGAACATTGTTATTCACCAATATCTTCCTGAGTTTATGAAAAAGGTCAAACCGCAGAATTGTTCGCACCTGTGTTTTGTGATTTGTAAACGCGTCCCAGTTGATCCTAATTAACAGGTAAACGCCACATAAAAGATCCTGAGGCTGCAGGGTCGTGTGCACACACAGAAATCAATACGAAGTTTGAGAACTGAAGCACTGAACTCCAAATGTAAAGAAAGCTTGAATAGTTCTGAGGTGGAGGTTCTTCTGCAGGAAGTGAACAAGTTCATATTTAGTAGTGTATGTATTTATTATTATATATATATATATATATATATATATATATATATATATATATATATATATATATATATATATATATATATATATATATATATATATATATATATTATATATATTATATATATATATATATATATATATTATTATATATATATATATATATATATATATATTTAATATATATATTTATATATATATATTTATATATTATATATATATATGTTTCTTTATTTTTGTAAAATAATGAAGGTAATTATTACATGTTATAAACACTAAAAATATTATTGTAATTTAAATCCAAAATGATACAAATGTAGTAATAATAAAAATAAATGTCTTCTTAACGGTTGTTGAATGTATTTAGTTATTTAAAGAGCCGATCAGGCTTCTGAATGTTTATAGAAGTTATTTTAGATGACATAATTAGCATTTTTAATGTTTCTCAGTGCGTCATATCTTCAACTGCAGCACTTGTACTTTATGTAAATCTAATTGACCCTAAACACCTCCACTGTCAAGAAAATACACTTTATCTGGAGAGTATTTAAACAGCCTGCTGATGTCTTCTTCTCACATCTTCTCACATCATCCTTCTCTCTTCCCAGACGTCAGAGTTGGGGGTGACGGAGCATGTTGAAGGAGACCCCTGCAAGTTTGCTCTATGGGTGGGACGCACCCCGACGTCTGACAACAAGATTGTGCTCAAGGTAAAACACACCTCTCCTTCCATATGGATTTTCCAAGCGTTGGAAGATGTTTATATCGGTCTCACCCAGTTTTCGTCGCTCTTCATATTCACCTTCTCACATTCCCTGCTCTCCTGTATTGTGTTTCTCTGACGTCTCGTGAGCAGCTTGAAGCTTTCTGCAGTCACAAACTCTTCTTCCGTCTTGTGTCTCTCGCCCAGCCTCTGTCCTCTACTTTGTTCCATCCAACAAACACGGGCACATCTGTATATCTGGGCACGTGTGTTCTGTGGATGTTTGTATCTGTAATTTTCTCTGTGGGCTGACGTGCTTCCACCAACGCTGCTGACTCTGATTCAACCCCTGAACGCCCACAAACTCCTGTCCTGGCTCTTCGCCACTTTATCCAAGTGACGAGCAGCAATCTTATCTCTACCAGAGAAATAAGCTTCTTAATGATTCCAACGCCATTGTGGAAGTGAGATACGGCGTCAATGTTATTTAGCTCTATTTCCAAACCTCTTCTGCGAGTTGAATATTGTCACAGATGGACTGGATCTATTGCGTGTCAGCCGTTGGAACAGCATGAAGCCAAAATCTTAACACGTTTTAATTCTGAGCGTTACAACTCTATGCTACATGTTGACTACCAAACTCAGCGCTGCGAAGCGGTCATGTGGGATGTGTGTGTGCATTGTAAATGAAGTGCGTCTCATCACTAACCACACGTGTTCTCTCACACACAAGCATCCAATCTGCTTCACATGTAATCGTCCCACAGTGCGTCTTTATCACGTTCTGTCAGCATAACAAATGTCGTCTTCTAAAAACCAAACCAGTGAAATTCTCTATTTCTGTATTTTCAATTCAAAGCTAAGTCAGGGATCCAAACACGGAGCGATGGTGAGTACAAACTATCCCACAGCACAGCAGCCCTCGGCCACTTCTCACAAGTCTGAAAAAAACTCTCGTCCTCGTCCTGCTTCTTCAACACATAGCTGAAGAACACGAGCCATAACCCGGGCAGTGATCCCCAACGATCTGTAGTGTTGGTATGGTTAGCTACAGCAATTAGTAGTAGATCAAAGGTTGCTTAAAGTAATGGACAAAAAGGCTGAACATATGAGTTACACACACACACACACACACACACACACACACACACACACACACACACACACAGGACTATATAAATAAATGCTTCAGACGTCCAGTGCTAATGCAAACTTTACCAAACTGACAGTTCAAATGTTTAAACATTATTGTACCTAATAAATAAAGTCCAGTTTAATATAAACTGGACAGAGCTCTATAAGACGGGATGTATCTGTGTCTTAAGAGATGACGAGAGGTTCTTTCAGGCTTGTGTGAAACAAGAATTCCAAAAGACGTTAATGTCCTGATTACTAACTTTTTACTTCTTGAACTCGTTAAAAAGGCGTCGAGCATCGAGAACAAGCAGGACTGGATCAAACACATCAGGGAGGTGATTCAGGAGCGCACCATTCACCTGAGAGGAGCGCTCAAGGAGCCCATTCATATTCCCAAAACGACTACAGCCAAGCACCACAAGGGAAGGGGAAGGTAAACATGCCACGGCTTTAAGAGGAAGGAACAGCGAGTAATGCACATGAGAAAGAGATTCGATCAAGTCCAAAACAATCATGTGTGTGTTTCTCAGGGATGGAGAGGACCTGGACAGTCAGGGTGAAGGCAGCAGCCAACCGGACACCATCTCTCTGGCATCCCGCACTTCACAGAACACACTGGACAGCGACAAGGTGAGCTAACACACACACACACACACACACACACACACACACACACACACACACACACACACACACTGATGAGCAGAATGTGTGTTGGAAGGAAGAACCACCCCAAAGCCTGATTGTTGATGATCCTCTCTCCCTCAGCTCTCCGGCGGCTGTGAGCTGACCGTGGTGATTCACGACTTCATGGCCAGCAACAGCAACGAGCTGACGGTGCGGCGCGGTCAGACGGTGGAGGTTCTGGAGCGCTGCCACGACAAGCCAGACTGGTGCCTGGTCCGGACCACGGACCGTTCCCCTGCCATGGAGGGCCTGGTGCCCTGCTCCATGCTCTGCATCGCCCATTCCAGGTCCTCCATGGAGATGGAGGGCATTTACAACCACAAAGGTACAGAGTGCGTCCGTTAGGGAGGAAAGAAACGTGTTTGGTGTATTCACCTTAGTCTTAGTCTAACTAAGCTTTCTAAAAATGTTATGTTTAAATATGCAAATGAGGCATTCTCTAAGGAGAAATCTACAGATGCAAACATTCAAAGTGTTTAATCTGCACCATGAAGCAACTTTAAAACCAAAACATCTCTCTGTCTCTCAGACACTCTGTCGGTGTGCAGCAATGACTCCATCATGCCAGGATCGTCCGCCACGCTCCAGCCGGGTCACGGCATCGGCTCCCACACCTCACCGGGGCCCAAACGACCAGGTAGGGTCTCCCGCGCCACACTATCTGTTGCGTCTGCTCTCTAATCTCACAACTGGCAAAATAATTCTGGTGATCCACTTTCTCTCCTGTGTTTACGACCTGAGAACAGGTGGGGAAATGTGTGGTTCTTTTGGGGGGGGGCAGATGTTTTGTTGTTGTAATACTCATTTCAGCCACAAGAGGCTGAAGTGGAGCCTTCACTACCCGATGTTCTAAATAAGACTAAAGTCATTCATGTTTTCTTCCAGGTGAGTTTTAAGGAATTAAAACTCATTAGACCTCTCATGTCCTCAGGTCGGTGTGCACTTCAGCCTTTTGTGGCCGAAATGTGTATTACAACAACAACAAACAAAGATTATTTTGACCCAAAATAAATTCTCACTTTCCCCTCGTTGCTGTTTCTGATCCAATAATTCACGTTAAGGCACCAGGTATAAGTGAAACTGTGCTCTGTATCTTTTAAATTAAATAATATTAACTGTTAGATACAAGCTCCCGCTGTTCTTCTACTGTGTGGCTTTAAATAATCCTCCATACAGAAAACGGACTTTGGTATCTTTGCTTTATTTCCAAGGCAACACGCTGCGGAAGTGGCTCACCAGCCCTGTGCGTCGACTAAGCAGCGGCAAGGCAGACGGCCATGTGAAGAAGCTGGCCCACAAGCACAAGAAGAGCCGCGACGTGCGGAAGAGCGGGGAGATGACGATGGGGTCCCAGAAAGACTCGGACGACAGCGCTGCTACACCTCAGGACGAGACTGTGGAGGAGGTGAGCGGATACGCGAAAGCTTCGCACTCTCAATGTCGTCTCCGTTTAGTATTGTGATGTAATCTCTACTTTGCCGTCCATGCGTGTCGCAGAGGGTTCGTAACGAGGGCTTGTCGAGCGGCACGCTGTCCAAGTCCAGTTCTTCGGGCATGCAGAGCTGCGGAGAGGAGGAGGGCGAGGAGGGCGCCGACTCGGTACCTCTGCCTCCACCTATGGCCATCCAGCAGCACAGCCTGCTGCAGCCAGACTCGCAGGATGACAAGGTGAGAGGGAGGATGCTGCAGAGGGGACAGAAGAGAGCGCTCAGAGCAAAGGGACAGGGAAAGATGATGAACAGGAGAAGCAGAGGAGTCAGATATATCATATATAGTCATGACTTCCTTTAGATCCTACATCTTGTATATGTTTTGCACATAGGAACAGGGGAAGAAGTTTAGTTAAGTTAAGCACAATCTATGATGAAACGCTTCTTGTACAGGTTCTCTCTCGTCTCATTGTTATGATTTCTAGTAGGTTACATTCTCCCTCATTTCAGTCTCCCACTTTCCTGACACAGTTTTTAAGTGACTCCTTAGTTTCTGTTATGCATAACATTTGATCTTGGCATGTTGCATCATATTCTCCCGTCTCTTCTAAAGCAGAAAGCAATGAAACGTTTCTGCCACTCCCAAGTTGGAGTAAAGCGGAGCCTCCTCTGACACTAATTTCTGTTTCTCTTTTGTTTTGTTTCCTGGTTGTATCGTTTGCTGTTTGCCACACTGTAGCATTACCTTGATTTATGTCCTGTCTTTGCTTTGTCTCAGTTTCCATACCTCTCCATCTGAAATGCCCTGCTCCCCCCCGTCTCTTCCCTCGGTCAATTCTTTAATTCTCTCCCCCCCCCCCCGCTCTTCAGCTTTAAACGCTACCTGCTAAAGCCCTTGTCTTTGGTTTCTACAACAGTTTCTCAATTGAAAGAAAAAGAAGCTAGCTGCTTCTTTCTTCTATTTAAAAACCACCTTTCTGTCCCCTAAAAGTCACTCTTCCTAACTTTTGTATTTTTCTGAACTTTTAAACATTCCTGAACTTCTTTTAGTGCAGAATTATTTCCTTCCATCCATAGTTTCACTCATCTTGACTTCTGCCCTGTTTCTACAACACACCACTGTAGAGTCGCCTGGCAGAGGAGCGAGGGCGTTTACGGGGAAACGTAGATAAAGAGAAGACGCGTGTAGCTCTTAACTCTAAATGGCAACGTGGACGTTTTAGTACAGATCAGAAGGCCGTAATGCCTCATTCGCGACATTTTGAATTTTGTAATGCCTTGAGCCTGTTACGGTAAAACGGGACCAGAGCTTTTTTTTTCCTGCATGTTTATCCCTTATAGGTGGGGGGGGGAAGTTTGTTGGCTTAAAAGAAAGTAGACGTCAACACAAATAAGTCGGATCCCCTGTCAGCTGAGCGGATAGATAATAATCTAAATATGAACCCACGCTGAGGTGACAATTCAAAAGCTCCCCCCGTGTTCCCATCATCCTCCAACCCCTCACTGCCCCCCCCCCCCCCCCCCTCTCACCCGCCCTGCCCGCTCGTCCTCATCTCCGTTTTACCCTCTGTGCGTTGACCTCATTACCCATGCGAGTAATTGGCATCTCTAAACGCTGAAGGGCGCACAGCCTCACCCAGAAAACCTAATTGGGGAAAGTCTTGCAGCGCAGCACAGCACGGGTGAGATTCTCCTGAACTATATTTACACACATGCATCAATACCTCTTTCATTCTCGCTCTGTGAGCATCCTTTCTTTATTTCAAAGAATGGTCATCATCACCCGAGAAAGCAACGGAAACTTCCTTCATTCAGACACTTTTTCCCCCCCGACCTTCTCCCCCGTCACCATTTTCTGACATTTCCCTTTCCCCCCCACATTTCTTACTTTACTTCACCCCGATTTCTGCCTCCATGTTTTTTACCTTTTCATTGACAGTTTTTTTCTTTTCTTCATATACTTTTCCTTTTCACTTTCTTTGAACCTTCAGATTTTAAACCCGTGACACGTGGTGGGGTTTCACTTGTGGAAACATCTCTCTGGATCTCTCTTCAGACTACAACATTTAACAAACATCTTCACTTACGCATCACTCAAACATCAGAAGTATAACAAACCTAATGCAGGAACAAGCAAAGCCTTGAAATGAATCTTAAGCACGAGGATTATATCCATTGAAAGGAGCATTTATTGTTTTAAGAGATGAAGAATTGTGTGTTTTTAATAAGTTGGTGTCAGTTACACATTATAATCTGGTGTATCTCTCTGTATCTCTCTGTAGTACAGTTTTAGGATTAGAGTCGGCAGGAATAGATTATATGTGTTATCAGGTTGTAATGCCGTCTTTCTCTCCCTGCTCTCATCTCTGTATTCTTCCCCAGACGTCCTCTCGTCTGTCGGTCCGTCCATCCAGTTCAGAGACGCCCAGCGCCGCTGAGTTGGTGAGCGCCATCGAGGAGCTGGTCAAAAGCAAGATGGTAGGATAACCGAGGAAAACGAGAACTGACTCCCTTTTGTACGCAAAGTTATTTTAGCCGTGGCTATTTCTGTCAATGAAAGTTTGATTCAGTTCATCAGAATTTGTAACTTCAATTTATTTTTTTACTTTTGCTCATTTATGTGAGTTCGATCTTTGTTTCCCGTGAATCGGATCTTTTCAATTTTGATTTGGGCGACAAATACGTGGTCCGAAATCACAGACAGGTCTGTGCGTATTGGAGTTCATGCGACTTTTACGTCACTCTAGATCGACATTGGTACTAGTTCTGCTCTGGAGTCACTCGTTAGCAGCCATTGCTCCACAGAAAACCCCTTTACTTAAAAGTGTGTCTCTCTTCCTCCTCGTCCTCGCTGGCTTCCACAGCACAACATTTTATAAATGAAACTGTCAACGCCTGACTTCAGCGACCTCCATGCTCACTCCCGTAGGACTTAAATTTAAGAGCTCTTCGGTGCACATGGAGTAAAGCTGCCAGCATGTGGCATCAGCTCCTGAAGATGCTAAATGTCACGTTTACATTCTGTGTCTCTGGTTTCAGGCTCTGGAGGACAGACCCAGCTCACTGTCGGTGGAGCAGGGAGACAGCAGCTCTCCCTCTTTCAACCCCTCTGACAACTCCCTCCTCTCCTCCTCCTCCCCCATGGAAGAGATGGACGAACGCAGGAACAGCATCCTCAAGAAACGACAGTACGTCTGCTCCCCTTTGTCTAGATCCCAAATACACCCTGAGGAGGAGTTTCTTATTTCTTGAATGTCTTTGTTGTAGTTACATTCTGCTGGAGTTGGTGGAGACAGAGAGAGATTATGTCAGAGACCTGGGCCTGGTGGTGGAGGTGAGTTTATCTGATGTATTAGTTGTACAGTTCTTCTGTAGTAAGTCCAGCACAGTGGTTTCCCAGCTTATTACTCTGACTAGCATTTCAAATGTTGACCTTTCCAGACTCCCTGTTGTACATAAGTGTTTGTGTCCATCATCAGGGCTACATGAGCAGGATGAAGGAGGAGGGCGTCCCTGATGATATGAAGGGAAAAGACAAAATCGTGTTTGGCAACATCCACCAGATCTACGACTGGCACAAAGAGTATGTGACGCACACACGTGGAGCATACAGAGCGTGTTCAGACTCACCAGCACAGGAGCTTACGTCCCTCTCTCCTGTCTCTGTCATGTTTTAGTTTCTATCTCGGGGAGTTGGAGAAATGTTTGGAGGACCCTGACAGACTGGGACCGCTCTTTCTCAAACAGGTTCGTCCACAATCCACAATGTTTTACACGCTTGTATACATTCGATCATGATGTAATCGTGTGTGCGTTCTGTACGCAGGAACGGAGACTGAACATGTACGTGGTGTACTGTCAAAACAAGCCCAAGTCGGAGCACATCGTCTCGGAGTACATCGACACCTACTTCGAGGTATGAGCCCATTTATTTTCTGACGATTTCAACCCTCAGATGCTGCAAACCTAACCTCTGACCTTTGACTCTGTAGGACCTGAAGCTGCGGCTCGGACACCGGCTGCAGATCACAGACCTGCTCATCAAGCCGGTGCAGAGGATCATGAAGTACCAGCTGCTGCTCAAGGTTGGTCTGTTACAGTACAGCAGGGGGCGCCAGAGCTTTACCTGCTGCTCACGCTCACCTTTATCGAGTCTTGTCATTGGAGATGGTTCAGCCGATTACATACATGTAGCAGCGTGAAGGTGTTACGTCGCACACGTTTCGTTGTGTATTCTCTCAATTATAGTTCTAAGAAAGAAAATAGCAGTCAGTGCATGTCTGCAGTGCGACACATGACACCCTGCACTGATATCTGCCGTCTATAAATGTACATATCTTCAAATATTCACACTTTGTGAAATATCAGCGTAGATTTCTTACACAAAGTTCCTTCTGCTTTAGGATTTCCTGAAACACTCTAAAAAGGCCGGGCTGGAGTCTGTGGAGTTAGAGGTAAGATAATAAGACGTTCTTCTTAATCGCTTAAAGTCAACCCGCACATGTTCTGCAGTACCATCAACATATCGTCCCTGGTTACAGAAAGCAGTGGAGGTCATGTGCATCGTGCCGAAGAGGTGCAACGACATGATGAATGTCGGCCGTCTTCAGGGATATGATGTAAGTAGTCACATCCAACTGTGAACGAAATAATGAATTCTTATTAACAAAAGCTATTCCACTGTCCCTTGTGCGTCCTTGTACCTGATCGTCCCCTTTTTTCCGCTCATGCTCGTCTCCCTCCCCAGGGGAAGATCGTGGCTCAGGGCCGCCTTTTGCTGCAGGATACGTTCATGGTGTCTGACCCGGAGGGCCGGATGAAGGAGAGGAGAGTCTTCCTCTTTGAGCAGGTGGTCATCTTTAGCGAGCCCCTCGACAAGAAGAAAGGTTTCTCCTTGCCAGGTTTCCTCTACAAGAACAGCATCAAGGTAACTGATATATGAGGGGCAACGGTGTGTGTGTGTGTGTGTGTGTGTGTGTGTGTGTGTGTGTGTGTGTGTGTGTGTGTGTGTGTGTGTGTGTGTGTGTGTGTGTGTGTGTGTGTGTGTGTGTGTGTGTGTGTGTGTGTGTGTGTGTGTGTGTGTGTGTGTGTGTGTGTGTGTGTGTGTGTGTGTGTGTGTCAGTTGAATAAAGGGTAGAAGGAAGTGCAAAGGGCTTGTAGCTCCCTCTGGTGGAGACACGTCAGCCTGGTTTTGTCATGTCATGCAATATAGAAAGAATCTCCCAATGTTTATTGGAGCAAAAATGCAATTTTATATCGTCAATTAAAGCTGTTTATTGACTTAAAACACAACGTACATCTCCCTCTGCCTGCAGGTCAACTGTTTGGGGATAGAGGAGAACTTGGAAAGCGATCCCTGTAAGTTCGTCCTCACTTCTCGGTCGAGCGAGTCCTTTGTGCTTCACTCCTCCCACCCAGGGGTGCGTGAGGTGTGGACCCTTCAGATCAGCCAGATACTCGAGAGCCAACGCAACTTCCTCAATGGTAGGCTGACACACGCACACGCACACACACACACATTTTATAGACTGAACTGTTTGCTACATGGCAACCCTTGTTTCCTTCGTACCTTACAGCTCTGACCTCACCGATAGAGTATCAGAAGAACCATGTAGGGGCGAGTGGCGGGCCATGTGTGGCCGCCGTGGGAGCTCCGGGTGGAGGCAGCAGTGGGTCGAGTGCGGCCGCTGCAGCCGGAGGTGGAAGCTCCCAGGGTAGCGCCGTCCCTTTAGGGCCCCAGAGTGGCTCTCGTAAGCCCTCCAGGATCCCGCAGCCCTCCCGCCTGCCCCAGCCCCTACGTCACCAACCCGGGGCTGAACCCGACAGCCCAAACAAGATGTCAGGTATGAAACGTCTATCATTTGTGAAATTAGTTTCGTATGGCAAAATTAAAGATTTGACTGAGGTGTGAGTTTTGCTCACTTATGATCCAGGTTCGTCCCCAAGTCCTGTCCCTCCTCCCCTACCCCCTCCAGGGGGTAGCCCGCAGGGCAAGCGCCCCATCCAGACCCCAGAGGACCAAGCACAGACCCCCAATGCTGTAGCCCCTATTCCCCGCGCCACAGTTGGGCCCCTGCCCTCTACACCCACTTCCAAACCACGGCCAGGAGCCGTGTCCCCTATGGCCCCCCCCCCTTGCCACTCCTGCCTTCGGCAAGGACGGCCTCCCTCCTCCGCCTCCCAGCCCGGGCCAGAAGTCCGGATCTGGATTCTGGAGCTCCATGCCGGGCTCCCCAGCCAGCCGGCCTGGCTCGTTCACCTTCCCGGCGGAGGCAGGAGAGTCTCCGGTCCGCCAGAACTCGACCCAGATCCAGACTGGCTCTGGGTCTGGGAGCCAAACCCACAGACACTCCACGCACAGCAAGGAAGCCGACCGCATGAGTACGTGCTCATCGGCCAGCGAGCAGTCCATCCAGTCCACCCAGAGTAATGGGGTAAGACCTAGCTGCTGCCCAGTGCTGCACCGACTAACACCCAGGCTGAGGGAGGCCCGGTCTGTCCTGTCTGTCTCCTGTCCCGCTGCAGGCGGTGCTACTAATCTTTCCCCTACTACGCATCTCTGACAACCTTCACTGCTCTTCAACATCATCCTCTCTAGCTTTCTCTGAAGACAATCTCGAACTAAAGTTTCCACTGTCGATGTTTTCAGGTTCACCTCTCTAGTGGACCTCAATCAGCTCTTCAAGACTGTCTCTAGATTTCCTTCTGATCTCTAACAAAGCTTATACTAACACCTGACTTCCTCTTGGCCGTCCTTCACCTCCTGCTGTCTTCATGGTGTGTTACTGAAATGTACTTTTCCTTCAACTAACCTTCAACGTTTGTGCTTCTCCTACAAACGTCCTCACCAGAGATCCTGTCATTCAGCCTAATGTTCCTCCGCTCGTCTTTGCCTGGAGCTGCAGAGCAAAGACGATTTGGAAATGGAAATCTTCATCTTCTTCCCGCCTTCCTTCTCCCAGTTCTGTGTTTGTTTGTTTTTTCAAGCAGAAGATGATAACTTGCTGTTTTAGTCTCTTTCACTTCACGCTAACTGGAGACTTCATGAAGGGGGCATTAACCACACCTCTGTGTCCAGTGTTTGTGGTCTGCTTTGACCTTTTCTCTTACTGTTCTTCACCAAAGTATTAGGATCACATTTCTTTAAGATTTGACTACGACGCACGTTTGTACTTACAGTTGTGTCCGTGTTTCGTCCCTGTGGTGCAGAGTGAAAGTAGCAGCAGCAGTAGCGTATCCACCATGTTGGTGACCCAGGACTACATGGCTGTGAAGGAGGATGAGATCAGCGTCAGTCAGGGCGAGGTGGTCCAGATCTTGGCCAGCAACCAGCAAAACATGTTTCTGGTGTTCAGGGCGGCTACGGAGCAGGGCCCCGCCGCCGAGGGCTGGATCCCCGGATTTGTGCTGGGACACACCTCGGCTATGGTCCCCGATTGCCCCGAGGGATCCATGAAGTAGGAAAAACAAACATTACTTTTACTGTTCTGTAATTATTTGGTAAAACTGTGGTAGGCCAACACGATGTTTCAGGACGTCGATGAGGAACTCGTGCTCTCACCTACTTGTTCGGTTCTAATCGACCCATTTTCTTGTCCCAGTAGGAAGTCTTCATCCTGGCATACGTCCCTGCGCATCCGCAAAAAGTCTGAGAAGAAGGAGAAGGAGGTGAAGAAAGACACCAAGCTGGAAAACGGTTACAGGAAGTCCAGAGAAGGTCTGGCCAATAAGGTTTCTGTAAAGGTGAGTACAGACAGGACACCTGAGGGGGATGTGGTGCTGATGCTCCACACTGTGGTTCTCACACTCGCTTTATTCTTTTCTTCCTTTTCAGCTTCTAAATCCAAACTACATCTACGATGGTGAGTGTTCCTTCGTGGAATTGAGTTTCTTTAAAGATGAACAGAACTTATGGCCTCTGACTCTCCGTCCTCTTTCAGTTCCCCCAGAGTTCCTTGTACCTCTGAGTGACGTGACGTGTGACGACGGAGAGAGCGTCACCCTCAGGTGTAAGGTCTGTGGTCGACCCCGGGCCGCCGTCACCTGGAAGGGACCCAACCAGAGCAACCTCACCAACAATGGACACTTCAGCTTCGCCTACAGGTAAGACATGTTGCTACAGCTCCATCGGACTGATCGTCTCTTACGTTTGTCGACTGTGTTTAAGAAAGTCGGCGCTCGATAGTGACGAAGTTGAAAATGGATTTGTTTCAGTGATACGGGTGAAGCAACGCTGCGAATAATCGGCGTGGCCTCGGAGGATGATGGCGTTTACACGTGTGTTGCCACTAACGAGCTGGGCAGCGTGACGTCATCAGCTAGCCTCAGAGTCTTAGGTAAGAACAAATGTACAGAATCCACTGAGCTCAACTGACAAGTGTGGACATGGACTGATTATCTGTGTTCTGCGTTTCAGCGGTGTCCACTGACGGGATCAGAGTGAGCTGGAAAGACGACTTTGAGTCTCACTACACTGAGGTGGTTGAACTGGGCAGGTAATGGACACGCCTTCGTATCACCTGACGCTCAGTGTTTCCTTTCAGATGTGATTGACGTGAACAAAATGTCCCGTCTCTTCTCTCCAGGGGTCGTTTCTCTGTCGTGAAGCGCTGTGACCAGCGGGGCACCAAACGTCTGGTGGCGGTCAAACAGGTGAACAAGAAGCTGATGAGGAGAGACCGGGTGACTCAGGAGCTCAATCTGCTGCAGAGGCTCCAACACCCCCATATAGTCGGCCTGATCGACACGTATGAAACCCCCAGCAGCTACGCCCTCGTCCTGGAGATGTGAGCATAAAAACTTTAAATCACATGGAGCTCTAGAGTTAAACTCTGCACATGCGTAGATGAACATCTGATGGTCTGCGTTTGTGTTTCAGGGCTGACCAAGGTCGCCTGCTGGACTACATCGTCAGCTGGGGGAATCTGACGGAGGAGAAAGTGGCCTGCTACCTGAGGGACGTTTTAGAAGCTTTACACTACCTGCACAACTGCAGGATCGTGCACCTGGACGTAAAAGTAAGTAGTTTCACCTACAAAGGACTAGTGGGAAATGAAGTTATCCATAGTCGGTGTATTGCCTGCAGTAGATTGTGATCAGCACGGCCTTAGTTTGCAGACAGTATCGGCACGGACGGGGGGCAGCAAAACCTCCTCCCCCTCGCTCCTCCCTCCGTTCAGCCTTAAATAGTCTCAGTACAATCCTCTCAGCTCCCTACCTCCCTTGCATGATGACCTGCTTCAAGTAGACCAGACTAATGGTGTCACTGTAATCTCTGTTCCCAGCCTGAGAACCTGCTGGTGGCCCACAGCTCCAGCGGCCAGCCAACGGTCAAACTCACAGACTTTGGTGATGCTGTCCAGCTCAACAGTGCCCTCTACGTTCACCCTCTGCTGGGCAGCCCCGAGTTTGCCTCCCCAGAGTTGGTCCTTGGAGAGCCGGTGTCGCTGACTTCTGACCTGTGGAGCCTGGGCGTGGTGACCTACGTGCTGCTGAGCGGCGCCTCCCCCTTCCTTGACGAGAGCGCCGAGGAGACCTGCCTGAACATCTGCCGGCTAGACTTCAGCTTCCCCAGGGATTACTTCCAGGGCGTCAGCCAGGCGGCCCGGGACTTCATCTGCCTGCTCTTGAGGACCGACCCGGGCCAGAGGCCTCCAGCTGGGCTCTGCCTCCAGGAGGCGTGGCTGCAGGCCGATCCGGATGACGGCCGGGCCAGAGCAGAGGGCTGCCTGGACACCTCCCGCCTCATCTCCTTCATAGACAGGAGGAAAAATCAGACTGACGCCCGGGCCATCGGAGGAGTCAGGAGCTTCATCCAAAGTCGCCTTCAGCCTCGAGTTTAAAGGAGCGGATACTAAACCCTCTTCCCTGCTGGACTGTAGGGGCTGCAGGTTCCTCTGGCATTGAGCATCTTGATGGTCTGGATGTAAAAGGAAGGAGAAATAATGAATGCTGAGCTTATCCTCTTTCACAGAATGTTGATTTTCTAAAGTCCTGTAGTCCTTTCACAAATTAAACTTGAGAGCCAATCAGAGTTCTCACCAATCATCGTAAATTAATGGATGCCCTTGTCTACTGCTGCTTGCTGGTTTCAACTCAAAACCGATTTTGTAGTAAAGTGAACAAAAAGAACAAAAAAAAAAGTAATTTATTTTCCATTGCAAGCGTTGAAGCTGATCAGAAGAGCCAATCGATCGATCCGCCGCTGCACAGACGCAGAGCTTTCAGGAGAAAGTGAAGCCGACAAAGCTAGTGATGGCGCCGAGAGCAAACTGCCCTCCCTCCCGTCGCCGGAGGGACACAGAGACGTTGTGTGTTTTTGCTCTTTTACACTAAAACTGTAACTCAAAGGACTTTTGAGAAGCAGCCCTTTCTTATAGAAACAATGTATAAAAAAAAAAGGAAAAGTTCTGTCTCTACGTTTCCAAGGATTAAACATAATTGTAGAAAAACGTTGATCAGTTGAAAGTTGCTGTGCTACTTTAGACTCTGTAGACACCTGGAGACTAACTGAGGTTTATTGAGACATTTATACGTCCGATCAGAGCTTTTTGATGGCTGCGCTTATATAATGTACCTAATCTAAGATACCATGATGACCATGTCGCGAATAACAATGCTGCACTGTCCAATCTGAGAGGAAACAATAGACATCCATCGTTTGCTTTTCCTAGAACAAAACTTGCGTTGCGCAGATATGAGATGTTTAAGCCTTACCTTGTATATAGACTTCTGCCTTCTTCCCCCCTCACATTCACAGCGGACTCCCGCTTTGGGATGGCAGGACGTGAGACTGTCGGAGCTTCAGCGGCAGCGGTGATTGCCAATCAGATGGGACGTGAATGTGGAGGCAGAGGAAGACAAATTACTGTAAATGCACTCATTGTATGTTATGTTTGATTATCATGTGCAATGTTGCGGCTTTAACATTTTATGCAACTATTTATGAAGACATCTGTTGTATCTGTAATAAATCTAGTGAAAAGCATGTACTTGGTACTGCAAGCACTGCTGGTAGTTTGTGTTTCTTTGATCTCTTGAGTGTTATGACTTCCAGGCCGCGTTAGAGGTCACAATCTACAATCATGACCGTTTGATCAAAAACATTATTTAACACTTTTTGTACTGTATGCCTGTGTAGTATTGGTACACCAAAGTTGCTCTAGCTTTATAGTACTTAATAAAATGTTTTATTGTGACCATGTGGAATGACTGTTTACACTAGTTAAACGCTATGTTGGAGGGATACGATCAGTTGATTTAGTCTCGTGTCCTTTCTTTTTAAAAAGTCCTGGGAATTAAAGATTTATTCTTCACGGAAGATGAAGCGTTTACGTTTCGTTGAAATGGTCAAATGGGAGATTTTTGTGCATCATTTACTAAATGGTGTTCCAACTTTATGTACAGATACTTGTTGCCAAAATATTTCTTCCATAAATTCCCGTTACTTGTGTCAGAAGAAACCCTGAAGCAGCAATTTAATGTTTCCTCTCCTGGAAACTAAAACTCACGATAGCGCTGGTGTAACTACTTAATGATCCGATATGGAGTTAAGATGTGTCCGAAACAGAAATCGCAGTCCTCTGTTACCTTTTTATTTATTTTAAAAAGGTGTTTTTTTTTTTTGTCATATTTGTTTCATAAATTACACGTTTTTATGTTTTGTATCTTTGCATGTATATTTCTTTGTACAGATCATACATATTTTCTCTTGTAAATACTCATTTTTGCCATCGGTTATTTGAAAATTAAACACAATGAACACATGTACCCTGTTTAACATATTGTTTCTTTATGTTGGTTTTTATGATTTGAACTGCTACGTGTTACTTTTAATCAGCTGTGGGTTAGATTTGGTCACAATGAGGATTTAGGAAACTTCTCAGATGGAAGAAGAGATGCATTCTTTTATAAAAAGCAAAATAAAAAATAAAGGAAAGTGATAATAGACGTGTAACAGCCTTGTCAGAGAATATAGTCTGTATTAAGACATGGTGAATTATGAATATTAAGATGCTCTGAATACTCTCTTTCCCAGGGGCTGGTCTTCTCTATAAGTCTTAGAAAAACCTTTAATATAATTAATTAATATTAATAATTAATTAGAATTTCATCACTAGGAACTCTGTACAGGAATATTTATGAATATGGTCGCTGATTATCAATCATAAAAAAATAGGTCTTTCAAGATTATGATAAAGAAAATGTCATTGTCTTAATAAAATCATTAAAATAATGATTTTTAAAATAATCATTTAATTGTTAGAATATATTTTGTATAAGGAAATCAAATTAAAGTGTCAAAAAAAAGTCAAATAATTCTCAGTTATTTAAAAAATCACAATTACGTGTTATAAAAAAGTCATTCAAATTAAAGTAATAGTTTATCATAAATATATAGATATATATATATAAGAAAATCACAGTAGTGTCATAAAATTGTGACGATTATGTGTGAAGGTAAATAGCAAAGTGGTCTGCACTGCCCTCAAGTGGCTCTTGATATAATATATATATATTTATGTGATTCATTTCCCACAATCCTTTGAGGTTTGTTGTTGTTGTGGCCTCTTGAAACAACTCCTTCACGTTATGTACAGGAAAGAAAAAATCCACGAACATAAATGGGGATATTTCCTGCACCAAGGTTCTTCCTCAGGAATGGATTTCATCCAATCACATCGCAGTCAGTTTGCTTGCTTCAGGCCAAAAACACTATAAAAATAATATCTGTATTATTCTACCTCGTTTGTTCGGACATATTTGAGGTCATCCAGAAACTTTAGATGCCTTTCAGACTCATTTAGGTTTTCACACACTCTTGGAAAGTGTCTTACTCCAAATCAGCAGTGTTCTGGAGCGTTCAAGTGCAGTGGGAAGTTCCAGTCTTTTGACTTGGCTTGTGTTAATGAGCCAAGAAATCCCAACAAATACTTTTAGTTTAAATTTCACTTCAGCTGAACTGCTTCTCTGCACTCACAAATATTGTAAAATGAAATGACACAACAAATATATCATAATTTATTAATATATTAATTAATTGATAAAATGTTACTTAAATTGATATTTCTGTTTTTAATTTGCTTCCTTATTTATTTACTTTCCTATTTAATTTGACCTTTTATGTAGATATGTTTAAAAAAATTAAAACATTATTATTATTTAGGTTTATATTGATGCATTTCTATATTATTTACCTTTTTTATATTATTTGCGTTTCCTCCTTTATTAAGCAAATTAGGAAGTGTTATTGTTCCATGCTTTCAGATCCTGTTGGAGACATTTCTCTAAACATTTCTGATGGTTTCAACTATTTGGGGCGCAAAGAAGAAAAATATATCCTGTGTTTTACTAAAACATCAAAGATTAGAGAAAAGTCCAAATGATGAAAGCACATTTGTTTCTTCCGTCCTCTCATTAATCATCTCACCACCGCTCAGATCTGGCGACCCTTTTGAAGGACCCGACCCCTATGTTGGGAACCATTTCACTAAACTAACTGTTGTTCAAACTAGCTCCACCTCAAGCAGCTGCGGGTCACAGGAGCCGTCTCTTTCTTCACATACGTCTCGTTGTCGAGGGTGTGTAATGCAATGGTTCTGCCCTTTAACAGTACACCTTCCAAACAGGAAGCAGGAGGAGAATAATACAACGCCAGGCCAGCCATATTTGGTTTATAGCAATGTTGTCTTTTATTCTAATTTCCAATAAACAGAGAATATATCAGTCCCTTATTTGTACAAAAATACCTGAACAGGATACAATGTAGATCCAGGAGCCGCACAGACAGAACGAAGCAAAGCACAGAGGGGTTATCTGAAAAAAATGATCGCGGTTCATTTGCTCTTTTTGTTTTCTTTCCCTGAAATGTCCATGTGACTTCAGCTTATGATGACTTCAACCCAAAAATAAAACACAACCAACACAGCGTGAGTTTCACCTGCACTGTGAGTCACCATGTCGATGGGACCGGTACACCATGTTGACCTGATATTAGGATGTAGTTCCAGCTTACTGTAAATGAAAGCGGTGAGTGGACGGATGGCAACTAAAGGACTTGATACGGTTCACAAACAAAGAGGCACCTGCTGCAAGAATAGGCTGCTTTTAACAGAATTAAAAAACTTTGTTATGCACCTTAAAAATCAGAGTAAATGGACATAATAAAATGCACAACCCTCTTGAGCTATAGAGTATAATTGCACTACTTGTGATGAAAGGTGTACAAAAGCTGCTAAGAATATCCCAAAGGGTTAAGTGTGTGTGTGTGTGTAAAGTTAATATTCATACATTTACTGTTGTGTTTTCCAGAAACTGAAAGTAAATGAGTCCAACGTGACAGACAGACGTAGAGGGAAAATTCAAAAGATGTGGTTTTAAAACAAAATGGCATCAGAATTGGAAGCTGGCAGATTTGAAGCCTCTGTCAGCTCGTCAGCTTATACACACAACTGATGTTCAGACGTTTGACACGCGCCAAAAATCCAGTTTGATCTCTTATACACACATATATATACACACATATATATACATATACACATATATATACACATATATATACACACATAT
>NC_041365.1:1415824-1423324 GCF_900634415.1 Cottoperca gobio
ATCGGCTGAGTTCACAAATTCATATATATATATATATATATATATATATATATATATATATATATATATATATATATATATATATATATATATAAAAAAAGGTTTATGGGAGTGCTTTTGTTGATTTGTCTTTTCTGGAGTGAGGGAACAGTGGTCAGAATCCGAACATGACAGCTCCAACCTATCAAATCAATAACTCAAATGTGCAAGCAGTGAGCTCAGAACAGACTTAGGAAAAGAAAATGACATTCAAAAGACAAATTCACCAACAGATTTAACCCTTTCGATTAAAAAAACAAACTAAAACGGTAGAAGCTTGGGGGTGGACACACTTTTCAGCAGTCTTTTTAACAGTCTTCCTCCTCTTCCTCATGGTCTCGAGACACACATTTGTTTTTGTTTTTATCAAAGCATGTTGGTTCAAGCCACACGGAGGTCCAAGATGTCCCCAAACCTTCCTGAAAGGCACTGCATAATCAGCCCTAACTCAGTCTTTGCTCCCACGCCACTGTAATCCAATCAGAACTGGTGGAAATTCACATGCATGCTTTTCAGAAGTGGGGGGGGGGGGAGGACGGACGGAGAGCAGACAGCTTCATTTAGCTAGAGAGAACAGCTGTCGTCTGTCCGCCCGGGAGTGCAAAACTAGTTCTGCATTGAATCAACAGTAATAAAACAGCATTAAAATGACATCAAGTAATCAACTCTACAAGAGAGGCTTGTTTCAGCCTTCCTGATAAACATTCCTCTGTCCAGCAAACCCTCGCCACTGCTCTGCTCATCTCGCCTTTAGCTACTTCTCTCCCGACTTTTCCTCGGAGCTTCTGTGGAGGAGGCGAGGCGGGATCGGGGGTTGCACAAAGGGGATTGTGGGACAGGACACAGAAGAGAGGCCGCATCGAGTCCGCTCAGGTGTTGGGGGGGAGGCGTGGTGTCAGCTTATCCAGACTGGACTGCACAGATTGAGAAAACTCCTGGATCGAGTTCGATAAGACCCAGAGAGGTTCCCGTCCATCCCTGATGATTGATGAGGAAGTGAGAGGGTGGCGCTCCCCGCCCACCTCGGTAGCGAAGGATGGTTGGGCGGGCACCACAGCTTATCAGGCCTGGAGGATGAGGGAGGTTTGGGGGGGGTTCAAAGGGTGAGGGAGGGATCCATCCGGGAAACCCGCAGCAATTCGGCGACTTGTGTTTTCACAACGTACTCTTCAGGGTCTCCACGACATCGCAGGAGTTGGGCGACTGCTGGTCCACAATCTGCAACGCTACAAACAGCGGTAAGGCCGAGTTGTTCACATCCCCAAAAACTTGACTTCACTTTTCTCTATCCCCTCACCTTCGTTGGCGAGGAAGGGGCAGACGGGGGGGACGGGATCTCAGGGTGAGAGAGGTGTGCAAAAAAAGGGGGTTGGAGGTGTTGGGGGTGTGGAGTGTCACAAGGCCACGGCGGTGCAGGGGTGTTTGAGCTTGCAGGGCAGCACTCCTCTGTTGAGCTGGTAAAACTCCACCAGGTGGATCAAATCGGTGAACTTGGTGGCGCCGTCGTCGAGGCTGAAGAACACCTGACCGTCCTCCTCACACTTTAGAGCAGAGCCAGAGGGAGGAGAGAAGACTTTACCATCACAGGACAACAAGACACGTGTACCTTCATCACTACTCACGAGAGAACAACATAAGTCCTGAGTGTCAGTCTGCGCACCACTTTGGTCCAGACTGAAACATCTCAACAACTATTGGATGGATTGTCATAACGTTTTGTACAGATGGTGTTTAATGGCTGGTGATGCCGATTTCTCCGTGAGCGTGGCTTACTTCCTGCAGGGTAATGTGACCGTGTTGTGTAATGTGACTGACCGGTAGGATCTGGAAGTGCTTGATCTTCTGGTGGTGGCACAAGGTGAGCACGAATGCCTTGGGATTACTCTGACTGTCCCGCAACAGGAATAACCTGACACACAGAATGTTAGAGAGAAATGATTAAACGTCTTCATGGAATTTTATATATATATATATATATATATATATATATATATATATATAGATAGATAGATAGATAGATAGATCTATATATAGATAGATATATATAGATCTATATATATATATATAGATATATATAATCTATATATATATATATATATATATTATATATATATATATATATTATATATATATATATATATATATATATATATATATATATATATATATATATATATATATATATAATATATATATATATATTAGAAGGGTTTATAGCTGTTCTTACCCGTCTACTTGGCCTTGTTGAATGATCATTTTGTGAGCTTCCTCTCTCAGGATGTGACCATGAAACCATACCTGTGTCCTGTGGATCACTGAAAGACAAAACATTTGGAAACAATGTTCTTATACTCATAACCAAAGAGCTATCAGCTAAACACTAAGACTGTCTGCACAAGGTGACTCATGTTGCATGTGTGAGTGGTCTGAAGGGAGCGTTACCTGTGCTCAGAGAGGACGGGTGCAGGGGGCTGTGACTGCCCAGGACATTCATGCGCTGGCTCCGTTTCTATGTGGACAAAAAGGACACACGTGCAACATTTTACCAAAACATAACAACATATTCCCTCATTCAAACCAAAAGACACAAAGAGTTCCATTTTCAGTGCAGTCAACAAACACTGTAATGCGTTGCAGTCGTCCACAAGACAAAGTGAGCAGCTGCTTTGTGCCTCAGCTGTGATCTCAGCAACAGATAAGTGGAGCTGCTGCACACTTGAATTTACTAAGAAAAGTGATGCAGGGGAAAGATAAATGAGTTCAAAATGGAACAAGGCTTCCGCACAACAAAGGAAAAGCTGTGCACTGGGATGGCGTGATAAAACACACAGTATGATAAGCAGTGTTGGGGAGTAGGGAAATATATATTACTAAAACTACTTTGCATCATTTTAATTTCATCAAACAGCTTAAATCTGTTCCCGTCCTCCCAAAGCTTCATCCCCCTTCTTACCCTCCAGGTCTGTCCCTCCTCCAGGGCGGCACTCTGGGCCTCGACGGGGTTGTCGATGACGCGCCCCGTCCGCCCGGAGAAGTCCATGGCGACCAGGGAATTCTCAGATACACTCCGCTGTGAGGAGACGTGGCAGAGTGGGAAGGGAGGTAGGTGGGGAGAGGGAGGGGGGGGGGGGGGGGTACACAAGGAGCATGGTGGAGGGGTGGGGATGGGTGGGGTGGGGGAGAGACAAGGGTCAGAGGTCAAACAAGCCAGACACACTCACTGGGGCATGACAAATCCTGTCTGCACACAGACCCACTTCAGTCAATCTACAAATGCCGCTCTGAGGAGAAGCACAAGCTTCTCTCTGCGGCTCAAATGATTCACAATGTATCTAAACATGACTGTAACGCACATGTGATGCCAACACTTCCTGCTCTGAGGTCATTCTTCCTGCTGTAACACCAAGTGTGCAGGTCTCCGTTGCTGCGTGTGCAATATTTTAACACTATACTTAACTGTGTGTCTGAGCATTATGTAAACTCTTTAAAATAACTCTGGGATAAGGTCTTATGCGTCGGATGTTCTTGAGTTATAGTTTGACCTGAATGTGGAGCATAAGCCTTTGAGGGTTAGAAGTGTGTAAATGTGTGTGTGCTGTCAATTATGATTCTTGGAAAGAAAGATCGGCAGTTCAGACAGTTTGCAGTCGGTGTAATCTCCAGATCCAAACCCGTGGCGTTTGCTCTTAAGGAGAGCGAGGCACAAGGTGGCCACAAAGTGAGTCCAGTTCTCCATCTAATGGTGGCATTTAATGGATCAATGAATCTGGATCAGTCGTGGCTGAGTGGGCGCATTAGAGCGGGGTTGTGTGAAGGTGCAGATACTCACCACAGGTGCTGAGAAAGGCGAGAGGTTGGACTTCCTCAGCTGGGGAACGTTGTAGCTCTGATGCAGTACTATCCCATACTGCGAGGAACAAGAGAAGTTACATGTTAACGCGTCAAGAAAAGGGAATTTGCATATTAGGTAACTGTTAAGAGTTTGGGTTCCAATTAGCAGTAACCGTCAGCCCTCTGTGAACTCACAGCCTCGGATTGAACTAGAATAAAACAAAGTGAAAGGAAGTACTTTGAGCAGTCTGAAGGCAGTCATCCAGCAGGTCCTGCTCTGTTCGTCCTCCGCACACAGCATCTTCAGCTCCTTACAGTCACTCCTCACTTTGCTGGGCTGTAAACCAAACAGTAGACACAGCGGGACATTAAATTAATGATCATCATGAAACATGAAAGGCCTCTTTTGTGGTTTCTGGCATTTTCAGTTTCCGGACCCTCAAACCTTGTGACATGGCGGAGCAAGAGTTCAGAACCAGAATCTGTTTTTAAATCACAGCTTTCATGTGACGTCGTCTTTTTATTGCTTCTTTCTTCTTAACGTTTGGTACATCAGTGGTACAGTATTTAAATGCATCATGATTATGGCCACAAGTAACAATGAAATAATGGTAAAAGATAAGTTACGGCGCAAAATCTCTCCAAAGTTTGCTCACACGAGCCACAAGAGAGGCAGTCGCTGCAAACCCCTCCGAGGACGCATCATACTGCGTATGAATTCAAACTGAAGAATGTGTTATTTCATGCTGACAGCACTCGCTTTAATATGATTACACCTAATGAACAATCCTCTTCCCCTCCGTGATGCTCACTGGAGTCTGTTAACAACACAGGACTCACAGCGCCACACACAACATTCAGAAGGAAGCTGCAACGGGCACTAAATGTGACTTATTTACTCTTTCTCTGGAATTAAATGTGCAATAAGCTTTACTATTCTTACTTTTAAAAACAGGTCTTGTATCGGGGTTAAATGCTGATAATGGAATATCCTAAATGAGCAATATAGCTACAAAACAACACTGAAGAATAAAAGTGTCTAGAAGAGAATAACCCCATAATGATAAAGAGGAAATGTCATGAACTGCATATTAAACATCGTATTTAGTCCAGAAAATGTCAGAAAATAGCGAAAAACTTCCTTCCCAGTGTCTCATAGTCTAAGGTGGTCTTTAAAAGTCTTGTTTAATAAAGATATTCAGTTTAATAAAGATATTCAGTTTAATAAAGATATTCAGTTTAATACGATACACGACAGAGAAAAGGAAGGAAATCTTCATATCTGAGGCTGGAAACAACTTTTTTGTGACATTTTTGCATGAAAAACTGCTTAAAAACTGCAAAATACTTCAACTAATCGATTAATCAATGCAGCTCTAATCATATGAACAGATTTATTCTAAAGTCAGACGTGATATTATTTATAAGACGATGAGCTTGTTATTTATTTCCCCAGATACATGAAACCTCTAACAGTCATGAATGACATGAAGTGCTGCTACTGTAGGTCAACACCAGCGTGTGTGTGTGTGTGTGTGTGTGTGTGTGTGTGTGTGTGTGTGTGTGTGTGTGTGTGTGTGTGTGTGTGTGTGTGTGTGTGTGTGTGTGTGTGTGAGAGAGAGAGGTCAGGGGGTTAGGCGGGCCAGATTCCCTGTACCATCCTGGCTTATCCCAGTGGGTTTATCCCAGCTCAGCAGGTGACCCTCCACAGATTACTCCTGGAGTGGGACACACAGGGCTGAGTGTGTGTTTTGAACCCCCGCTGGGCGGTTTTACCCCTTGTGTCCTCTGACTCACACACACACACACACACACACACTATATGTTGAGGTGCATCAGTTAGGAAGCCTCTGATAGGACGGCTTTGTGGTACAAGCGTCTCTTCTTTCAGGGGGTTTGAGGGAATCACTACACACTAAGTTACCTTGATGCAGAACTGGTATTCTGTGGGAGCGTTGTGGAGTTTTCTGCCCGAGATGATGGTGAAGATGTTACTGTCCTCCAGATCCGACAGCAGCTGCAGGTGTCGGGGCTCCTGTTCAGTTGAGGGGAGGAAAAAGGGACGTCAGCAATGTTTTCGGCTCAGTTTGTCTGCGTGTCTGCGGGATTACGGAAAAACCACCGGCCCGATTTCCATGTAACTTGTTGGAAGGGTGAAGCATGGGCCAAGGATGAAGCCATTACATTTTGAAGCAGATCCGAACCGCGGGGGCAGCTACATGAATTATTTTTCACTTCCGTTAACACTGCGAGGATTGTGCTGCATTCATGTGGCGTCAGAATAAATGGGAACGAACCACTGAAGTTGGAACAACAAGTCGTGTCCACATCCGAGGAGCACCTGAATGCACCATTGGCTTTGTAGAGGTCAATTAAACCCCCTTTAAAAACAAGAAGTTGAGGTTTTTCGAAATGCATCACCTTGGATGTTCCTTTAGTCGAGTAGTAGAGCCCGGAGCGTCGCAGGAACATGTAGAGTTTCTTCCAGGACCTGCGTCCGGGCTCCTTCACGTACAGATAGCCCTGGATCTCTGGACAGCTGCTGGAGTTCAGAAAGTTCTACAAAAAACACACAAACAGCATCTATTGGGAACACTTGCTGAAGAGGGGCTGAATGTACGGAACGCACGTGTTTGTGTTTCATCCTGGAAACTAAATGTATAAAGATCATTCTATAGAAACGTGGTGTGTTTAGAGATCGCAATGAAATAATTAGGCAGGTTTTTATATAGCTAAAGAATCTGGCAGTAGCAACACTGGGTGAATGTAATTAGCAGATTTCAGGAAATGTGTGTGTGCATGCGTATTTCTGGACGACCAGATGTCCTCACAAAGATGAAAACAAATCCTCTTCAGTGACATCATCTTCATGTTTTCACTCTTTTTCAGGGAGGCTACTTTAGAGTTTAATTTAGCTCTAGGATTATAATTAGTTTGATTTAAGGGGTTAGGTAATGAATCAAGTCCTTGCATGTGTGCTCTTCAAGATTTACGTACGTGTCCCTTCACTGAGTCATCGCCTCACCTGCAAGAGCTGTGACTGAGGGATTGAGCCATCAGAGTCCTGACACCACGCCACCATCTGCTCTGGAAAAAAGTTCTGGATGGAAAAACACACAAGAGAAACTGACAATGAGCGAGAGAGAAAGAAAGAGAGAGAGGGAGGCACTAGAAACCACTTAGTGCATATGCAAGCTCAGCGTGGGGTAATGTTTCTCTATGCAGAATACGTCTCTCTTTCTGTGTGTGTGTGTGTGTGTGTGTGTGTGTGTGTGTGTGTGTGTGTGTGTGTGTGTGTGTGTGTGTGTGTGTGTGTGTGTGTCTGATGAGCACAAGGGCTCAGAGACAAAGTGGTGGGGCGACAGCAGTAGATAGAGAGAGAGGGAGGGAGGGAGAGAATGAGAGGGCACTCCAGCCTGGGAGTAGATGCAGTATGATCTCACCCGCTGATGTAATCCCCTTTAGCCAGCAGCGCTACTCTTAGCGTGATTGACAGGCCGCGGCCAGCACTCTGGTGTTTTACTGTGCTCATTACCACAGAGCTGAGGTCACCTGCTGGCTCTGACACACACCTAAATCACCACGGCAATAATGTCACCGTATACACGCAACAGCAGAGCCCCATGCTAA
>NC_041365.1:1428324-1485824 GCF_900634415.1 Cottoperca gobio
CACACACACACACACACACACACACACACACACAGTAGAGAAAGGATCGCGCACACAAGTCTCTTACCTCCACAGCCTGAAAGAGGCAACAGTCTGGAGAGCAGGATGGCATTTTCACACTGAGACGCTCTCCAGTGACACAGAGAGACAGAGGGAGAGAGGGAGAGAGAGGGAGGGGAGGAGGAGGGGGAGGAGGAGAGGGAAGGAAGGAAGGAAGTCAGGAAGAGAGGGAGGGAGGGACAGATTGGCAAGGAGAATGCAAGAGAGGTAAGAGGGAAGAGGGGGGAGGAGGGAGGAAGTGACAGAGGAAGGACGAGAGTGAAAGAGAGACCGAGCGAAAGAGAGACAGCCTGCCCCTTCTTCTCGTGCTGGGCAGCATAAAGGCTGAGCTGCGAGGAGTGGTATGAGCCGCCACTCCTCCTCCTCCTCCTCCTCCTCCTCCTCCTCCTCTTCCTCCTCCTTCCTCCTCCTTCCTCCCCTCTCCTCCTCCTCCTCCTCCTCACACTGGATTAACCCAGTGTGGGATATTTAAACGGTGAGCTGCTACCTGTCACGTACTCTACACTCTTATCTTCAGGGCTGCGTTCAAATCCCCTCATCCCTCCCAAAAAAAGACAGTCAGCTCTTTTTACCGACGGCGCCGCACCAAAAGTAACAGTCTCTCCCCTTAAAACACGCCCACAACTCTCCACACACACACACACACACACACACACACACACACACGGATAGAGGGAAACAAGCTCAAACTACTGAGCCAATCACTGAACACACACACACTTCCCTTATTCTTATGCGTCCTCTGACATTTTCTTTGAGCTGCCGGACGGTTTTTATTTCTACCCCCTCCCTCTTATCCTCTTCCTCCTCCTCCTCCTCCTCAGATGTATGTGAAATACTATGCGAAAGTGTTGGGACCAGAGCAACATGTGTAACGCACACTGGCGGCTTCGAGGTTTGCAAAGGAAGGCAATTGAAAGAAAACGGTGGGGTGATACGATCTGAAGCCGTAGGGATCACGTGTCGGCCGTTTGGGCTTTGCTGAGGGGGTCAAGGGAGGGGTAGGGAGGGAGGGAGGGAGGTGGTTGCTCAGCAAATCTGCCCAGCCGAGAGAGAGAGAGAGAGAGGAGAGAGAGAGAGAGCCAGCAGAGAGAGAGAGAGAGAGAGAAGAGAGAGAGAGAGAAGAGACATAGAGAGAGAGAGAGAAGAGAGAGAGAGAGAGAGGAGATAGAGAGAGAAGAGGAGGAATAGATCCTATGATTCATAATAGGCTCATGTTAGTATCTCATGATCTCTCTCCATCTGAGTCCAATACTGGCTATGGAGGAATGTTCAGTAATGCAATACTGATTCATAATAAGGCTCATGTGTAGAGCGCAGGCCAACCCAGCTGGCCCCTAATACAGTGTGCATGAGGACTATGAGCCACACACACACACACACACACACACACAAAAGAAGAAGACAATGTCAGCTATGACAACCAGCTCCAGCAGTTTCTGGACTTAAAACTGCTCAACTTTTCCCAACATGTCTATCGCTGTAGTTTTGCGACCATCTGGGTAACAGCATAACTCTGTGTGTGTGTGTGTGTGTGTGTGTGTGTGTGTGTGTGTGTGTGTGTGTGTGTGTGTGTGTAATGCATATTCATGTATGTGATGAGCACATCAGTAAAAGGAAGGGTGGGAGTAGGCAGAGACAACAATCTCACTTTCCTTCTGTTTATTCCGTTTTCTTGGTGTACTTGTTCTTTAACTTTCTTAAACAACTGTTGCTACCCTCAAGGTCCTCGTTTCCTTTAACCAGCTTTTATCTCCACATGATGAAATTTAACTCACCTTGGCTTGGTCCTCCCACCCTTTGTTTCCCCCTCCCCCACTTCCCTCTTTTCCTCTCCAACAGAGGCGGGTGAGGGGTGGAAATGTACAAGGTTATTGGTCTCCTATGCTGCTTATAGCAACACACACACACACACACACACACACACACACACACAGGATTGAAAGGTCATGGACAGACACCTGCATGCCTATAAACAAAGACATACACACACAAGCACAGTATGTACGGGGTCAGAGGTCAAAAACAATAATCTGCACCAGGGTCAGGCCCACTTGACCAAGAGGTTTATGGGCCCCTAAACCTATCAGGCTGTACGCAAACACACACGTACACACAACAAATGCACACACACACACACACACACACACACACACACACACACACACACACACACACACACACAAGTGATCTGGTTGTTTTAAGCCAGAGCAGATCTATTCCACAGTAATACGACCCGCTGTAAAAGCAATCTTGATTCATTGAGAGTCAAGGGGCAGGGGTATTGATGGCCACTATCTTTTTGTTTAAATGTATAAATTATAAGTCTGAACAGTACGACGGATACATTCGGGGATGTTTCATTATTAATGCACCATCATGTTATTGTTTTTGTTCTTTAACCGTCTGAAATGATTTAATCAGGAAAGCAAATCTAAGCCTAAAACGTTGATATTTCATCAAAATCTCTTTATTTTCTCATTTAAAATGTTGCCAAAAATAAACCGTTAGCACTAAACAGATCCTGTAAAAAACAATAAATTCTGTGCTCCTCAGCACAACTGTGAAGTTATGAACAACTCAGCTGAGACCAACAGTTTCGTGACAAGAATTGAGTGAAACTTTGAGTGAACGGCAGGTCGTTTACTCAGCAGAGGCCACAGCGAGTAAATTGTGGCAGGAGCAATAAAAAAAAGCCCTGAAACTGCTTTAAGGTTCAGAAGGTTAAGGTATTACTGTTGCACTGTACCACAGTAAAGCATAGCAAGTATGGTATTTAAAAAAAAAATACACACTGTAGTTATGTATATTATAAATGTAGTGGCTTAAATGGGAACATAATCACGAGTGCTTCATGCTAACACGAGCATGTGTGCTGAGGGATCATTAAAGGTGGTACCGTCTGTCTGTTCGTCATCACATGCAACACTTCAGACATCACTGACCTACAGGAAGTGATGTCACTGTCACAATCCAACCTTCAGAATCACGTCGACTGGACCAAAATATGGTCCATAAATTTAGGACTTGTTGCCTGTTCTGTACTAAATCAACAATAAATCATTTGTAGTCGCCACGTTTATATTTGGCTTTATTTGGCCATTTTGTGCTGCCTGGTGATGTTTAGTTGATCTAAAAACATTGAATAGTGTAGCTTTATTGTCCTTAGCCAGGTTTCCATCCCACAAGGGTACCAGAAGGGACACGAGAGGGTGGAGCTAAGTACAACCGAACACTGAAAAATACATTTTTAGGCGACCAAAATGTTACAATTAACTTTCATGATCCAAAATAATGATATTAAAAGTAACAGACAATTCTTAGATTATTCTGCTTTAGTATAAATTGTGATACAAGCACCGACAAACTGTCTGGCGGAGGTTTCCACTGTAGACATACACACCCATCCCCAATGTCAGCATTTGAATGCTGGTTAGTGGTGACTTCCCACCCTGGTCCATTACAGCATCAGTTGTCTTTCATGTCTGTGAGTGATCGGGTTTCAAGCCAGACAGAGCTGATTAGCTCTGCAGACAGGCCAAACTCAATTTCACCTCACTGGAGTGCCACCACAAAGCCTCACTGAGTGGCTCACCTCCCCACCGCCTCACGACCCAACACTGACACGACACTGTCTCTCACACACACACACACACAAAAAGCCTCCTTATTTTACTAAATAAAGTCACGGGTCATTTTAAAATGAAATATAAAAGGTCATATAGAGGATATCATTGATTTTATGATCCCAATAAACAAGAAGGATGTGTGTAAACTCTCTCTTCATGGAATTAACATTTAATGTCAGAATCCATCTGTGTTGCAATCAAATGCTGACCATGCGTGTAGAAGAAGTGTATGTTCCCTGCGAAATTACAAAGTTGCATCATCACATTTCAACGGCATGTAAAACATTCACTGCCTGGCAGAAACTCAGAAGTCACACACACACACACACACACACACACACACACACACACACACACACACCTGATCTGATTGCAGTGGGTCAGCAGACCATTGCGTGCAAAGGTTCATCAGCTGACCACAGACAGAGGGGGGGGGGAGGTACGAGTCCTAAACACAGAGTGTGTGACTTCTTATGACACTGCGACAGCATATATAGTGTCACCATAGTTTTAATTATTATGCAATACCTCAGTAATACAACACATCTATTGATGCATTAGTAGTCAGTTTGTCAAACAGACTGGATGCACAATGGCTCAAACATCTTCATGTTTAGCAGCTACATTGTTTACCAGGACAGCTGATGGAAATGCTGTTAGTTTTGCAGGTATTTGGTCATAAATCAGAGAACTGGACAAATAGAAATGTTGACCTTTGGATGGTGCTGGAGGAAAATTTAGAGGATCTCCAAAATGTGGTCACTATTAACATCCGTGCCATCCAACAGTTGTTGAAGCATTTCACAAAAGAACATGGTGGTGCAAGAGCAGAAGTCAGGGGATCGCTAAAGGTCATTAGGATTCCTCATCTGGGGACGGTGAATGGCAGTCAATGTGATAGTTGTTTAGATGTTTCAGTCTAGACCGAGCAAAATCGGCCAACGTGACTGGTGTTAAATTTCACAAGCACCAAATATTTCAATAACCACAAACTGAATAACAAACCATGAGAAACTGACTCTTTCACATCCCTTTTATTTTCATTAAAACCATCTTTTCTCTTGCCTTTTTCCACAGGGAGGTCAGAGGTCAGGGTCATTTAAAGAGCAGTGGGCTGGGAGGGGTTCAGTGTCACGAACACACGGGGGCTTGAACCGCTTGAGAGATGGTCTCTTTAACCACTGGGCTTCTCTGCCATCCCTGATGTTTGTAATGCCGCGTCTCTGGCCACGAATAAAAGCAGGAGTTGCGTTACCGCCGCAGTCATGATGCCATCGCAAACCCAATCGCCCTGCGATGACACACAGGACCCGACCAAATCCTTGCAAAAGCCGAGGTCACATGACTGAACTGTATGGTGTAAGATGGCCACAACTTGCGTGGGAAACGGCTGCTATCAGAGTTCAGCATACAGTCAGACTACTGAATAAGCTACTAGACCCCATGTAACGAGTTAAATACGATTTCCAGTGGGATGGGTATTCCCCATGAACTTGTTTCTTAAATCTGAAGGCGATGCACAGTCACCTGTCGGTGCATCTGTCCACGGTACCCTGAGAACAAATCCATTTATAATATCAAAGGAAATGCAGGCCATAAACCTGTCATGTCACGCACATACAGAGTTTCACTGGTTCATAATATAAGCTGTGTATTCCTTTGAGAAAGACTGGAGCTTAGTGAAGAATGTGCAGATTCCAACTGTGCAGCTGGAGGGAGAGAGATCCTATGATAAAACCATGCCAATGCAAATACGATGCAACTATGTCTGTAGACCAACGCACTGCACGTCTGAGAGTCTCGTCTGCATTGTTGGATAAGTAAGCCATCTTCAGTGCTCTTCAGACAACATGAAGTGACCTGCACATGCATACTCAAGCATCTTCACAACCTTCACTAGCATGTAGCTTATATATGACATTACACCACATCGCATGCCAACAGAGGCACTGACGTCTAGAGCTAAAGTCGTGGCCAGTGTGACGCTGATCTTGCTGAACCTCAGTGATTTGATCAGCAAAGGTTTCATTCAATCAGCCAAAGACTGGCTATAGCATTAGAAAGGATTAAAGTACGTTCCACACGCATCCACTAAAAGCAGGTCATTTAATACCGGAGCTGGTTTGGTATGATAACATACGTAAACTAGAAGGGCACTCAGAAAGCGCAGAAATCGGCCAAGGCCAAATGCCCTATCGCCCAATGTTAACGAAATTGAAAAATAATGCGGGTATCTGGCCCATCATGCGGATCTGCTCCAAAATGTTATGGATAATTCCTTGGCTCATGCTACACCCTTCCACCAAATGTCAGGAAAATCTGAGAACATAACGTCCTTGGCGGAGGTAACAAGAATAAAAGTCTAAAGCCATGCTAGCAGCTCGATGAGGCTAACGCAACGCGATGCTAACAACTCCATCCCTCGAACCATCATAAAGTCCCTCCATGCAGCATTCAAAGCATCACATCAATCACTGATTGTGACCGAATCGAATGATAGTAGAGATGTTTCTTCACACTGGTGGTTTTTGTTTCCCATGATCCCTTTCACCTCCAGCCACATATGTATCCGTCTCCCAGACACCTCCTCTGCTTGTTCAGCCAAAAAGGGTTTTCTCCTTTGCTGAAGATGATAAACATGATGGAATGTTGGAAGTGATTTTTCCATGTGCTTTTGACTTCTTCCAGCACGAGCTTTATCGCTGTCCGCGCTGGAAGAATACCACCATCGTCCTGTGTTTGTGCCATTTAGCAGTCCTGAAGAATTTCCTGCCTACTGGTGACATGCCATGAAAGAAATACAGTGCAAAATGCTGCCAGACCTCTGAGCCGTAATCTAATAATCTGAACAATTATAGCAGGAGATATTCATTGATGTCAGATACAAAGCTTTCAGTTTTCAAATCAGCTTTAAGAAAATCTAAATAGTTATCACACAATACAAGTCATTACGTTCCTCTTTAGATACACAAGACAACAGTTAAAGGAACTAAACTCGACTAAATGAAGATGGAAAGTGACATGATGCAACATCTGGCCAGCTCACACACACACACACACACACACACACACACACACACACACACACACACACACACACACACACACACACACACACACACACACACACACACACACACACACACAAAAGATCCTTTGTACAAACTGCAAACTTGCTCTCTGACTCCAGACCATGTGAGGTGATGTCAACGATATGCTCGTATGTGTGCATGTGCACTGAATAACACCACCTGTGCATTAGATCTGCAACGATGAGTTGGCTAATCGATTAGTTCAACACAAAAATAAATCGGCAACTATTTTGATAATGGGTTAATGGTTAACACGTGCTGCTTTTCTCTGTCTGATATTAAACTGAATATCTTTGGGTTTTGGAAACACCTTTGACAGCAGAGTGATCGATAATGAATAATGTGCATGTTTCTATGTGTTCGAGTGCACAAGAAAGGGAGAGCATCTAAAATAACTTTTATTGTTCAGGGTGGGTATCCTGAAAATGTCTTTGAGAGGGATGGAACATTCCTGGGACAGGATGATCTACCGGGGGAAGGAAGGGCAAGGCTATGAAACACACACATGCACACACACACACACACACACACACACACACACACACACACACACACGCACGCACACGCACGCACAGGGTGACGTTAAGAGCCAAGGTTGAAGCGTGTGAACCGGAAATGGGCGCCTGTCTTGCTGGAGCCGGCAGACGGGTTCAGAAGGTTCAGAGAGATCCGACCTGCAGACGTTCCCAGCCGTATTCCCAGCTCTGCTACGGAAGTGTGCAGCTTCCTGGAGACATTGCTCACCTCCGTCCACAGAAAAACACCCTGTGTGTGTGTGTGTGTGTGTGTGTGTGTGTGTGTACATGTGAATATGATTGATAATGATGCTTCCACAATAACACACACACCACCAGTCAGATAACCCAGGGTGAGCTGTTGGGTAATGGAAGGAAAGGCTGTCCGCAGCCAAAACCAACACACGCTGTTCTGACCAGAACATAACAACACACACACACACACACACACACACGCACACACACACATACGCACACGATGGTCAAGTAAAGGACATCAAATACAATGAGGAGTCCAAAATCTACCACAAGATTCACGACTCTTATTGTATTGACCAGCAAAAACCTTAAAAATGTGCACAAAAAGAAAACATGCAACACGTGAGCACACCTGCCGGCTGCAGTCAGTTGTATGCTTTCAGTGAGTGTGTATCAGTGCAGGTGAGATGGTGCCCTTACGTGGTTGTCGGAGATCTGTATGGGGCTGAGGACGGGAGAGCCTGCCGGGCTGCAGAGCTCAGGGAAAGGGTTGGGGATGGCAGGCAGGGAGGCTGGACGCAGCCGATGCTCTTCCTGCAGGCACCTGCAGAGGGAGACACACACACCAATGTCACGGCTGGCTGGTCAGTGAAAGATTGACAACACTGTACACACACATGATGATGGGCATATATAAAAAAAGCGAATTTCATCTTTGACTTTTGAACAATGGACAAATCTGTCTTGTAAGGCTTGCAGTGAGCTTTACAAGACAGATGTTTTTTGCACACAGTTTTGCGAGGACAGTGCTCCCAGCTGTCTGTATCTTAACATAACATGATGCATGGGGCAGGTAAGGTTTGTCTACCTGACGGCCTGGATGTGCATGGGCTGAGAGTGCCCCCTGGAGGGGGAGGAATGGGGCAGGGGCGGGGTGTGACGACGTTGGGCCTGGCCGTGTCCCGGGTAGGCAGGGTGCATGTGGTGGTGGTGGTGGTGTGGAGCGGACCCGTGGCCGTTGTTCAGGAGCAGCGCCGTGTCCGCCTGCGTAGAGTAAACACTCTCCATGGAGGAGTTCATGTCATTCACCAGCTGCTCCAGGTCCACATCGTCGTCTGGGGAAGCGGGGTGGTTGATGACGGATGGGAGAGGTGGAGAAGGGTTGAAGAGGAAAAGTGAGTGACAGTGAAATCAGCAGGACAGCAGACATCTAATAAAGTAAGTGAACTAATAACACATGAAGTCTGGTTATGAAAATGTCTACGTTCTTGTATTTCTGTAAAGACAGACAGTGAATACAATGCGTCAGATATTATTGTTATGATGAAAAGTTTCTACTTTGAACACATAGCTCAGCATTTTCAGTCAATGCCGCATCATTAGCGCCTTTAATCAGTTGTAATTTAACACATCGTGGTCCTGAAACCATCGTGCACGAGACCAGAGAGCACGCAGCCTTGTTGTGAAGATTCACTCCTCCTCGTGTTGGATTTCACTCGGGCTTGGATTTCTTCCAAAGGCCGTGTAGTACACTAACTCTCTAGTTTGTCATTGGTCAGAGTATGTGAAACGTGCCAGTCGAAGAGGCCGAGATGTCTAACAAGCGCTGGAAGTCGGAGCCAACACAGACTGAAGACTGAACCACACCCGGGTGGAAGGGTCTCTTCTGGAGCTGCTCTTGCTCTTCATCCACAAGCATGCAACATATAGACAAACAATAGCTTATAGGATCTACCAAACCTACACTTCTTACAAGCTAATGTTACCTGCCAGCTAGTGGGGGGGGAAGTGTACTAGAGGGATAGACATGTCTCTAATAAAGCCAGTTTTAGGTTAAGGCCAGAATAAGTGCATTTAGTATATCCATTAACTGTCCTCACAAGTGCTGTATGTCTCCATGTGTGTCTGTATGTGTGTATCCAGAGCCCTTCGGTCCTACACCCCACATTCCTGTAGGGAAGAAATCACAGCCCTCTGGGAACGTTCACCAGCATGATGAGGACAAGGTAAGACACCAAAACAAACACACACACACACACACACACACACACACATACACGCACACAGAAGAAGAGGATTCGCAGAATTCAATGAAAAAGCAGACATTGTACTGCATGTACAGAGGGAATACACATGCTGAGCCTACCAAGCGGAAAAGAAGCCGCTGTACCAGAAACAGCAGGAGTCGGCCCGTCTGAGCTCTGATCACAAAGAGGTATGCATGACTCTCTCTCTCTCTCTCACACACACACACACACACACACACACACACACACACACACACACACACACGATGCTGGGGTTCACGAGTGGGACATGGGTTGGGGACACACACACGGAGGGGACACAAAAGAAAGAACAAGAGAGCACACGAGGACAGTCAGTGATGGTTATTATGTAAAGCTGCAATTTACCGTCAGTGTCAGGTAGTAACGGATTACATGTAATCAGGATTAGGTAATAAGATTACAAAACATCAGTAAATATAATCAACCAAGATTACATTTGAAAAAATTGTGCAATTAGATTATAGTTACATGTCATGTAATAAATAAAGAATGTGTGAATTAACTATTCAATCCAATGAGAATTGCTCACCTTGCGCATAAAATATGAATTTCGCAGTAGTGTTACTCCCGCCGGCCTCGCCCATACACTTCACATTGTGATGACGTCACAGATTTCTAAATCAGTTTTACAAATATAAAAACCTCCATAGATAAAAAAAACAAAACATAATGTGTCTTAATCAGCTTGTTTTGATGCACAAACAAGATTTCCATCAAGTGGTTTCATTTAAATCCAACATTTTATCAATGCAACATATCCTCAATCATCTTCATTAAAGAAAAATGTAAATACAAATATTTTCTATTGGTTTGGCCTCTTTCAATCCTCATGGTTGTTTGCACTTATTGTAAGTCACTTTAGACAAACGCATCAGCTAAATGTAATGTAATGTAATGTAAATACATTAAATTAAAATAAATTAAATGTAATGAAAATACATTAAATAAAAATAAATTAAATGTAATGAAATTAAATGAAATTAAAATAAATGTAATGTAATGAAAATACATTAAATTAAATTAAATGTAATGAAATTAAATTAAAATAAATGTAATGTAATGAAAATACATTAAATTAAATTATATAAAAAATGTTTTTTAATTAAATTAAAAAGAAATTTGAAAAAAAATTATAAAGAAAACAAAAAAACAAAAAAATGTAATGGGTAAAGGAAGGTTTTCTCTCTTGCAGCTTTTCTCTGTTAAAGCACCACTTTGTGATTAAGGCTGATATACCGGCTGGAGTTTTACATAAAAATGTGCAGCTTTAAGAGGGTAATGATGTGATCATTGGCATTCCCATCCTTCCTCCCGTTGCTGGCTTGGCCCAAACTGCACTGCAGGTTTCAGATGGTGAAGCCAGAAGACATATAGCATTAAAAAAAAAAAAGTCCCCTCGCTCTCTTCCACTAACTGCAACTTTGAACGTGGATTAACTGATGCAGCACTCTGGTTAGCAGCAGCAGCCCATTCCTTCATGTAACATCCCAGAATACACTGAATGAGCACTCTCTGTCCCTGGCCTCGACAACCTGCAATCATCGATCTCTGACGGTAGTCTGGAGGTCGGAGGGGAGAGATGGACGTTCAGGTTTCCAAGGGCAAATTGCAAATGAGTTTCTTTATATGCAATAAAAATACTCCAGTTATATTTAGCATAACAATGCACTCAAGTCAACAAATGCTGTACTGAGTTTACTTTGTATTTTATTGGGTCGTGCTTTTCTCTCTAAATCATTACAGAGAAGTTTCCAAACTTTTAAGCCTCCAGCTATCTAACTAGTATAAGTCTGTATTTATACTGAGCAGCTTAATGAATTAACTCTATTGAAGTGCAGCAGGGCAACTCTGAAGGAGAGCACGCAAAATGAAAAAAGAGGCTTCATCATATAATAGATCATTATTAGGAACAAAACATTAAATCTGCTGCAGTGTATTGGCTAGTTACATGCAGTCAACACATCAACACACATGTGCTCAGACCATCAAACAGACAGGCCCAGCATAAAGGAAGGGCATGTAACCTGAGCCTGAGATCTAAATATACAGCACGTCCGTCACTGAGGGTGATGGGATGTTGTTCTGGAGCGTAAACTCAGAAACTTGGGTGATTGATGGCGACACTAAGGTCCGAACAAGTCACCTTAAAAACAACAAAGACATTTGACAAATTACTGCTTTCTAAAACAACTTTTATAATTCTTCTCTTGCATGCATGATGGGAGAACTAACTGCTAATATGATGAGTATTTAGACACCTGTGCACAAACCTACAGTACCCTTAGCAGTGGTAGAAGTACATTTACTCAGTACTGTACTGTATTTTGACTATAGTATTACTATACTTGAGTATTTCCATTGTATGCTACTTTATACTTCTACTTAACCTTATTTACTTTGCAGATTTAGATTATTAACACAAAATATAACAACTCAAAGAAAGTGATGTGAGTATTTCTACACTGTAGTATCGTTACTTGTAAAAGATGCGAGTACTTCCTCCACCACTGACGCTCAGCTCTGTGGTGTCACTGTCCGTATTCCAGTATGAACCTGCATACCTTCGACTACCTCCACCCCTGCCCCACTGACCTATGGCCTACTTACTATAAACTCCCCTCTGACCCGCTGCCCTACAGGCCTATATAAACACCACATCCACTAACCCCATCACATGTAGCTATATTTAATACTCGTGCACAAGCATGACCACCAAACATCAACAAAGCAGACGATCCACTAAACCAACAAGCCCAGTGAGAGAGAGACGTTGGCCCCTTTTCCAAAAAGGATTCCCAAGATTTTCCACAACCGCTGAAGGGATTCTTTGGAATATATTGGGAACAGGTTAACAAAAGTGTGTGTGTGTGTGTGTGTGTGTGTGTTTGTGAGTGTGTGCGTGTTGGATAAAAGTGCTGAGTAGGGCTAAAAAGGTGAGGGAGGCCACTTGTCTATAGCCTCTCCATCTGGAGAGCAGAGCCTGCGGTGATGAAGGGAGACAATGTCCTAGATGGATATTGGGTTAGAGAAGCTGAGGGGGGGGGGGATTTCTAGGAACACAGGAAGAATATTAAGCGGGCCAGAAAATGTGTTTTGGCTGTGGAGACATCCCATAAAGAAAGGAATGAAAGGAGTGAAATATGGATACAACTATGTCAAGTAGACAAAGATATTTCATAGTTTCATCCCTGAAAAGATGTGACATGACGAGGAGAGTTACCATGATGATGTGGCAAGGTTTGATTGGCTGAGCGCTGAAAGCCTGGAACAATCAGCTCCTCAGGTCTGCGAGAGGAAGTGCGGTCCATGATTTCCTGTAAAAAAAAAAAAACTATTTTTATTTTTATAATGCGAAGGCCATGCGGTACAAATCATGCAGAGGGTTCAACATGTCAGATATTTCAGTGAAGGGTAAGACAACGTGTTATTTTCACAGAGTTCAGAGGGTCAGACAAAGGGTATATTCATGCCTCTGCTCTAGAGGAACATCAAACCTCAAGTTCAGAGACCAGTGAAACTTTGACCCTGTTGCACTGTGACTTTATGACCGTCCCCCTATCCCCCCTCCCCTTCTCGCAGACACATATGCACTTGAACACATACTCGTTTCCAACTCACATCAGATACTGATTTGTGTGCTTAAAAAAACTAAACAAAAAAACAGATCAATCATTTCAAGAGCAAAAGCATATCAGCTCAGGCACACTTATACAATCTCACACGTCTGTAGATGCACGCACACACTGCCAAGGTTCTCACACATTGTCTAATTTGAAACAGCCTCGAGGCAGAAAAGCTGCAGAGGCAATAGGGAGGGAAGAAAGCCAAACAAATTTTCAATCTTCCCTTTCCAGGAAAAAGAAGAGGAACGAGGAAGCATTGCTTCCAGGAACTGGTCCTGCTGTACGTGCATGTATATGCGCACACACACACACACACACACACACACACACACACACACACACACACACACACACACACACACACACACACACACACACACACACACACACACACACACACACACACACACACACACACACACACACACACACACACACACACACACACACACACACACACACACACACACACACACACACACACACCTCCATTCAGTGCTTCGAAAACATGCATAAATGCCCAGAGTAAGATTTACAGCTCTGAGAAGCAGCAGCCAAAAGCTTTCCAAGGAAGGCAACTGGGCTGCAGAGCTTGTGTGCTGACAAAGAATGTCTGCAGGCTACAGCTCGAGCTGACTAACTGGAGGTACAACTTGCTCACAAAACTTCTTCTGATATCGTACTCATCACAGGAGAGACATAAAAGCCAACAAGCAAACAATAATGAGCATTACTCCAAATCCACAGACCTGCTCAAACAGAAGAGAAAACTTAGCATTAACTTCTTAAGACTCGTCCACGACAAACCCAGAAAATCATATTATAAATTCTAGTGAAGATGAAGATGAAGATTTCACTTATTCGCTTTCTGGCAGAGAGAGCAACACCATGACTCGGCAGTAAACAGGAGGAAACAGTTAGCCTGAAGCAATAGAGCAGGCTATCCGCGTCCTCACAGTTTCCAGTTTCTGTGCTAGGCTAAGCTAACTAGCTGCTGGTTGTCGCCTTGACAGACGCGAGACTGGTAGATGTTGTGATCTGGCTCTTGGTAAGCCTTATTAGCCTGATTTACTTGGATTTGAGTTATTTCTCATCTTAAAGATACATTAGTTTTGACTGATGTTATGGTTCTTGGAGTCTGCAGAACTTGTAGAGTACATCTGAGGCCTTTAGCTTCAATCAGCTTGACACATTTGGATAGTCATGACTACTCATGACATCTCTTTGATCATGAGCAAATCTGCCCTTTCACTCTCTACCCCACAGCATTAATGCATTTCAAAATACGTTCTCTCAGAGAATCAAAGGCTACGCTTCCTCGAAAGCACAAGTGTGAACCTGAGCGTGCACATTGCCTTGGAGACCACTGCGCTGACATCTGACCTCTCAGAAAAAAAAGAAAGAACTGTGGTCCATGTCCTCAGACACGTTGGAGAGGATCTGTTGAACGCTTTATTCTTTCTGCTCTTCTGACCGGTTGAAGTCATAACTCAGATGAGCTTTGCGTCTGTGGACTGAGGTTTCTCAGTGCTCTGCAGTTCATGTGTATGCACATGAACACACTCGTACATAAGGAGATGGGAGGGAAAAGAGAGAAAGAGTTGCTGGCTGCTTCATCTGAGACATATCTGGCACAGATCCAAAGTTCTCACTAAGCTAGACACACACACACACACACACTTTGGAGACAGGCCTGGAACACTGCCCAGATTTCCAAACATGCCCGCCGTTATGTATAGCGTTATGTAAGTATGCTGTAAAGAGAGCTCATTTGCTCCTTATCTATAGACACTAAACCTACAGTGGCTGCCTACAGAGAGACCCCATGGGGCATGTGTGTGTGTGTGTGTGTGTGTGTGTGTGTGTGTGTGTGTGTGTGTGTGTGTGTGTGTGTGTGTGTGTGTGTGTGTCATGCTGTGTCACGTCAACTGGCAAGCTTTACATAACACACACACACACACACACACACACAGCTATGTTGTAACCCACTTCTCTCCCTCTAACTATCAAACTCTGTGTTTTCTCCGCTAGATGCAGGGAAGGAGGAATGTTGTTTTCTATGGGGATTCAATTCACTATTCACTGCAGTCTTACTGGTGAAAAAACCCTTTCCTGGAAGCTAACGTGAACCAATCCAACTTCATGTCAGCTCAACAGGGTCTCAGCGGTCCCACGGTTTGGGTTAGCGGGGAGCTGCTTTTTTTTGTACCTCCACTAAGAGGAATAAGGCAGCTGAGACTACGTCACCTCCATCATCCCATTGGTCCCAGTAAGACGTCATGCCATCAATCCCATGCTCTCAGGGCCCGTCACACAACAAAGCCCACAGCTTGTTAATAAAGTTTGTTTAGCGCTCTATTTATAGACCTTCATGATGCTTTTTAGCCAAATTCTTTAGGTGTCTGGTGGGTCGGAGAGGAGAACATCCGAGCTGAGAAACAAAGGGCTCATTCTGCAGGAATTGCACAGTGGATGTGGGTCCGTTGTGCTGCAGGGACGCCATATTTCACCTAACTGGTTTGTTGTAAAAAAATGTTTTGACAATATTGAACCCACTGTGCACTAAAAGCCTTGCACCAAATGACAGCGAGACAACGTTAGCAGCTAGCTCGTAAACAAAGGAGCATTTAGCTAAAAACACACTTTCTTAGGAGTTGGAGAGGGAAAAAACAGAGCTAACAGAGAGAATATTGGATTTATGATCCTCTGGTGGCAAAAAAGCAACAGAATAAAACCTTCTAAATAAATGCTCATTTATCTCTTTGTCTGTTAAATACATGAACGGACAGTTTGCTAACACATTAGCCCTAAAACGACATCAGATGGTAATACAACAATGTTTTTATTCAGATTGAAGCGTTAACTTGTTTTTTTAAACAAACTGGATCTAAAATATTTACATTAGTATGTGTTAGGATAACATTTGACTCACAACGTAGCTAGTACACGAGCAGTTAGCTAACAGCTAGCCTAATTAGTACACGAGCAGTTAGCTAACAGCTAGCCTAATTATGCAGGAAATTAGCTAACTCTGCTCCACAGCTGAGTTTCAATTTGACTCAATAATGAACAACTGTTTGTTTATGGACAATATATGAATGATGTAGAACATTTGAGCCAAAGTACCACTTTGAATAATCCTAATCCCCTCTAATTACTCGGCAAACACAGCGTATGCTTTAGCATTAGCATGCACACAGGACAGCACTATTTACTAAAAACACAGAGGAGTGTTGGGTAGATGTTTGTTTTGTTTTTTTCACATAGTGGGCAAAACAAACTCCTAAAAACTTTTAGTTCAACCCAATCCCTAAACTACTGGTTATCAATGTTTATGTCCGGAGACATTTTGACTTGAGGGCGCAACTAATTATATTAACAATAGGAGCATTAGTATTGTGTATGCTGGTTCACAACTGGAAAAGCTAAAAGAAATGGAGCCGTCGTTAAAGTAGATGTTACATCGGTGCATTTCCTGGTATGAAAAGTAGAAATTAGCTTTTCATGAACCAAACTGTAGTGTAAACTAACTATAACATGTTCTTGATTAATATGTTCCCACACACCACTGACAAGCATGCATACATACAACACACAAATATATTTACCTGGTAGTTTGAGTGACGTAAGAAGTAGTCAGGGCATCCCGCTAAGGCCATGGTGTTCCTTCAGTGTTCACTCTGTAGGCAATGACCAGCAACCTGCTCACGAAGGAAGGACACGGCACAGAAAACAGAAAAGCACCTATCACTAAATTGACTTAAAAAGATTACAGGAGAAAACACAAATTCACAAAACTAACTGAATGAGGAGGGGAAAAGAGAAAAGTAATGATGGAGCAACTCACAAAGAAGGTGAATTAACAAACCATCCCAGGTGAGTGTTGTGATCTGTGCTAAACGCGACGCAACAACAACCGGTATCTATTTGGTGTGCCTGAAGACAGGAGACAAAAACCCTACTCCCCTCTCTCTGCTAAAGAGAAAACAAAGCCTGCATGTGCCAATGAATGTGTGTGCATGGATGAACATGTGCACACTGAATCTAATGTAAACACAGCCATTGTGTACAACACACACACACACACACACACACACACACACACACACACACACACACACACACACACACACACACACACACACACACACACACACACACACACACACACACACACACACACACACACACACACACACACACACACACACACAAAGCCTGAGGCTTAAGACTAAATAAGAAACCCTCTCCAAGCTAGCAACACATGTCCACTCACCACCTGCAGACAGAAGGGGACGGCAAAAGGGGGGGGGGGAGAGCCTTTCTGAAGGAACTTGTAATAGGAGTCGGCTATTTCCACTGCATTGTGCAGCATTATCTGCGGTGAGTAAGCGAGGGCGAAGTTGTGCATGTGTGTTTGGAAAGGGGATACACACAATTTCAAACTGTACAGCATTGTGTTGCTTTGATCATGCATATGTAAATTAAGTGATGTTGCTGCATTGTTATGTAGAGAGACGTTTTTGATGCAAGTTGCCTTCAAAAGTTAAAAGATTATCCAACTACAGCTGCACCCCAAAGTTCATCCCAACCACTCAAATATGGCCCTGCATTATGTCATTTTTAAAAATCAGATTACAATCTAAATTAGTTTTATTGTTTTGGCTGGAAGATCCTATCCTGTCCTCTCCTGCTGGTGGAAATCCCAGATGACCATAAAGATCGACTGCTCCCTTTAAGAACGATTTCATGGAAAGCGGCAATGACTTTAGAGACGTGCAGCTCATTCTCTCAATTCAAGAAAAACGCAAATGCAACATAAAAAGGAAGGAATTACTTATTAAGACATACATTTCTGCAGCCCACATACACATTTCAGGGAAGTGCTGCAACAGATACAGCCTCCAACAAAAGGTTTGGCAAACTGAACACTCACACACACACTCTCTCTTTGACTCAGCTGGTTTGTCTTCACTTTCTCTCCCAGCGTGTCTCCATTGTACATGTCATTATATAACAGATATCAGATGGTTCAAACAATATATCTTCCTCCTCCTCCTCCTCCTCCCTTTCTTTTCACCCCACTAATTACTGTTTCCACTGGGGCTCTGCTATCTTTAGGTCGCTCTGCTGACTGAGAATCTGTGACTAAATGTGTGTGTGCACAGTTGCACACACACACACACTGAAAAGACAGCCTCTCTGTTGCTGATCATTGCACACTTCTTTTTTGTCTTACTGTAACCGGTTTTATATCTCACACGTTCTTGCATAGGCTTATTAGTGCACTGATCAAACTGCTGGCCAAAATGGCAACCAGGGCTGATTGTATGTGTGGCTAATAAGCCTGAAAGCAAAGCCAAAGCTCCAAGTGCTTGACATTTGCTGACATTTGGGGTTCCTTCTGCAGAGAAAGGGAGTAATTCAGCTTTACTGGTCATATGGTGAGATCTAGAGAATTAAAGGGGGCAGGAAGCAACTTAATAATGCCATGTGTGTGTGTGTGTGTGTGTGTGTGTGTGTATAGAACACACCACACTACATCTTTCCATGTACAACCCTAACCCAAATGCTGACATCGAGTGCATTTTAATAGCAGGTTTTTACTGATTATGACTGTATTTTCTCAGAACAAATAATACACTGCACTCTCACCAGTTGACAGTCTTTAATGGTATACTATCCATCTGCACCTACACACAGTAGTATAATTCTGCCACTCAGGGCCTCTTAAATGCCTTGATGTTGCCTGATCCTAAGCAGACATGTAGTCTTCTTTATGCACCAGGAAGGAAGGAAGTTTAGCAGTGTGCAGAGATTAGCCTACATTAAGTCACAGCTAATGGAGCTTTATGACAGACCATTCTCTCTCTCTCTCTCTCTCTCTCTCTCTCTCTCTCTCTCTCTCTCTCTCTCTCTCTCTCTCTCTCTCTCTCTCTCTCGCTCTCGCTCTCGCGCTCTCGCTCTCTCGCTCTCGCTCTCTCGCTCTCTCATGCTGTGGGTTCAGATAACTCCCTTACAAAGTAGCAATTAGTGGAAGAAACCAAAGTGCAGCTACTGTGAGGAAATCAAACAGTCACTGCAGAGGCTGTTTGACACTGATTGAGCATCTAGACTGACTGGTGTGTTGAGGATGTCAATCTTAGTCTAGTAAAAACTGAAACCCCGTTCCACCATCACCAATACAGTGTGAAAGTTAAAATAACTCCAGCTGGTGATTCATAAAGTCAACAATCTTCTCCTGCAGAGAGATGCATGCTCTGTATCTTTTAAATTACTTCATGGGCTATTTTACCTACAGATGTTTTGACAGATTTTAAAATGTCTACAAAGACTTATCATCTCATGACACAGCTAAATAAAAAAAAAAACACGTTACATTCAAGTCTTATTTCTGCCAATAAAAGCGTTGGTAAAGTAAGTTGAAAAGCGTCTACCCTCCTCTGCATCCCTGTGCATGACAATTAAGCGTCAATAGAAAGAGTGTCCGACACCGAGTTAAACCATTTGACTTATATACTGAGTTTACAAAAAAATAACCGAAGTGCTTACGGGAATCAAAGGGCAGCACGTCCAGGAGGCACGGTGGAGCAGCACGCACGGTGGAGCAGCACGCACGGTGGAGCAGCACTCGGCGCGCTTCGACTGTCCTCGTCTGGGTCTCCACACAAACTGCTTCCCCCTCCAAAAAAAAAAAACTCCGTACGCTGTTCTGTTGTCTGCACCGTCTCTCCCCCCACCCACCCCCTCCCCAAAGTGCGTTCCTTCCTTGCACACGTACACACACATACACGCACAAACACACGCACACATGCACTGTTCACAACCTGCACTTTTCGAGCAGCTGACTCTTCTCGCTCTCGCTCTATCCACACATGCTCACTCTCTCTCTCTCTCTCTCTCTCTCTCTCTCTCTCTCTCTGAAGGAAACCTCCTCTCTCCGCCCCGCCCTGTTCACAGCAGCAGACTGCAAAAAAAACAAAAAAAAGTTTAGCAAAACAAGTAGGCCTAAGAGAATACAAAAAGACTTTTCACTAACCTTCTGAAGTTTTGTTTTTTTAATTGTTCACTTTATTTTTAATAGCTGTGAAGGTTGACATTTTTTTGCAGTGTGTTAAAGACCTAATTTTAACCCTTGAAGTAGTGGGGGGGCCCTCCTCTCTGGGAGCTAAAGTGACACGTCATTAGAGTCATCCATCCATCTACTGTCACCACTGCAGGTCTACAGTCTGTCGCTGCACTGTTGCCTGCAGCATATGTTCTTTAGGTCAAATCTCATCACTCATTTATACCAGCAGTTGAAAGAAAACTGCCAAACTCTTTAAATTCCTACGGGCATGTTACAGCCATACAGTAGGAGTTAATCTCACTATCTCAATAATAATAGTACAGCACTATCAGATTATAAAAACCTCACTTTTGGGGACCACAGACACTTGCTTTATAAGCAGGGCTGAGATACTGGGGTTTTTTTGAAGCCTCGAGTTTGGCATTTTGGTCGTCGCCATGTTGTTTTTTTTGGAACCAGTGACACGAGAGGAAGCAGCAAAGTAAAACCAACCCACATTTACTACGTACACTACGTCGTACAATTGTCAAAGTGCAAAGTGACATTATATTATTCTTAAAAACCCCTATAAAAGAATATTAAAGGATGTACACATGTAGCCACACGCTGGAGTTTTATTTTTACTTTGCAGCACTTGACATATTTAATGAATTCTCAAGTTTAAATTTAAATGTCATCAATATTGAGCCGAGCAGCCGAACATCATCCCATTCTCCAAACAACTGAACGTGAAAAAAGCTTCGGCAGTGGTAGTGGAAGCTCCGACCGAATGCTGTGTACACATGCTGCCTCTAAAGCAGTTTAACTTCTTTTACAAGCCGTACATTGTTTGTACCGTGTTAGATAATCCTTGACACCTCCTCCCCTTTCACCTATCCATCACCCAGCGGCCATTCACAAAGTCAGGTTTCACCCACTCACAGGTTAACTAAACCCCTTAACCTTATCTGCTTTCAGACCTGCAGTATGCGGACACACGTTGGGGTTGACAGCAGATAAGGAGGAGGCTTGGAGAAATGGATCCAGTAAGGAGAGAGGACACTTTACTTGACTGTTCATATAAAAGCACAACATTCACTTATGTCATGGTTAGACGATTATACATCTTAACAGCTGCAGACATCCCTCTGCCTCTGACAGCCCGTTTATACACATGTGTAAGCTTGCCAAAACTAAACATGAGCCTGCACATACGTGAGTCCAAGGCAACGTGTACGTGAGGCTAGGTGCACGCTATTTCAGAATCAGAGCTCCACGTAGGCCTTTGTTTACAAAACCAACACCAGGAGGTACACTAGAACGACATGTAGTCTATCAAACTTCCTCACCATCACATGGGAGTGTTTATACTCACTTACAGACCGTTGGCAGACCATCTCATACATCTGCAACACTTTTGTGGCATTTGTACTGATTAAAGTACCGACTGCAGTTACATATCAGATTAAACATTTCATCAGTGTGTGATTGTCTTTTTTCAAGGTTAGATTGCATTTGCAGTCGCCTGGTGTTCCACAGCAGCTGGAGCAGAGTGTCTGCACTCACAGCAGCCTAAACCCAGTCCACTGGAGTCTGAAAGGAATTGGTGATGGGGAGGCCCTTAAGGTTAAAACAGGGCTTCAAGGTCTCCAAGGTCTTTGCACATCTCTAGCAAAGGATAGCAAAGAAGTGATGTAGGATACACTTTTTGTTCTAACACCTGAGGCGCATGGAGCACAAAAATTGTGTTTTAAAACAAATTTGCCACGAGCGATGTCGCAGCGGTGTTGTGATTTCTCCCTCTGCAAATGATTAAGTGTCTAAGTTATTTATTAATAACTAACTAATCATTTCCTACAGCTGACTGGAGGGAGAACAGAAGTGTTGACCTCTAGGATGTCAGCGTCAATTTTGACCAATGAAAGTTGGCTGTGGAGCAGGTGCGTGCAACAAAAAATAGAGCCAGGGCGAGCGTTTCTTTTCCAAACAAGCGTCTTGTCGCTTAGCCTATTCGCTGACGAACTGAGCAGGTTAGCACATTGTCATTGGGAAAACTGAAACAATCAGATGTTCGCATCGCGTCCAGTTAGGAAGCGGTTTGATGGTTTCAGTTCTCCAGAGTTCTTAGAGTTTGTTCTTTGTATTCTTTTATATACTACGAGTTTTTGAGTTTCTTTCTTTACACCACTGGCCACTGGCTCATGTATATTTGTCGTCCATGTTTGTTGCCCCCAAGAACATTACGATCATCCACTACTGGTTTATTAAATGTTCCCAGAAACATCCAAAAGAAAATCGGGGATGCAGCCTTTAGCAATTATGCACCAAAGCTATGGAACACTTTACCTGCAGACATTAGGGAGGCAAGCTCGCTCAATATCTTCAAAAGTAAACTAAAAACATATCTCTTCACTTTAGCCTTTTAATAGTGATATTTCATATCTCTTTACTTTAGCCTTTTAATAGTGATATTTTATATCTCTTTACTTTAGCCTTTTAATAGTGATATTTTATATCTCTTGACTTTAGCCTTTTAATAGTGATATTTTATATCTCTTAACTTTAGCCTTTTAATGGTGATATTTTATATCTCTTACTTTAGCCTTTTAATAGTGATATTTTATATCTCTTACTTTAGCCTTTTAATAGTGATATTTTATATCTCTTACTTCAGCCTTTTAATAGTGATATTTTATATCTCTTTACTTTTGCCTTTTAATAGTGATATTTTATATCTCTTTACTTTAGCCTTTTAATGGTGATATTTTATATCTCTTACTTTAGCCTTTTAATAGTGATATTTTATATCTCTTACTTTAGCCTTTTAATAGTGATATTTTATATCTCTTGACTTTAGCCTTTTAATAGTGATATTTTATATCTCTTAACTTTAGCCTTTTAATGGTGATATTTTATATCTCTTACTTTAGCCTTTTAATAGTGATATTTTATATCTCTTACTTTAGCCTTTTAATAGTGATATTTTATATCTCTTACTTCAGCCTTTTAATAGTGATATTTTATATCTCTTTACTTTTGCCTTTTAATAGTGATATTTTATATCTCTTTACTTTAGCCTTTTAATAGTGATATTTTATATCTCTTTACTTTAGCCTTTTAATGGTGAATTTTTATACAATCTTTAATGCTGCTACTTTATGCCACTTTAAACTCATTTAAATGCTTTCATTCTGTAATGTTTGCAGGTGTTTTGTCCAAAACATTTTAACTCATTGTTGCTATTTCCAATGCTATTTCATACTATTTAATTCTGTTATTTTATATTATTTTAATTCTGCTATTTCATACTATTTTAATTCTGTTATTTTATATTATTTTAATTCTGCTATTTTATACTATTTTAATTCTGCTATTTTACAATATTTTATGTTTTTGCTGTGAAGCACCTTGGGCTGCAATTCTTGTATGAAAGGTGCTATACAAATAAAGTGTATTATTATAATTATTATTATTATTATTATTATTAATGGAATCATAAAGGACAATCAGGACTATTTGTCCTTTATCTTTGAAGGCACCATGGTCGCCACCTCAGGACTCAATAACCGACAATATAAACAATATAAACTTTGTATTTCTACATCACTGAATACCCTTCAATAGGCAAGAGCGTGACTCACAAAAAGTCTAAATTTAGCCCAGTTTTGGCAAACAAGTTCGCAACAAGAAGTACGTTATGCTGCAGGAATACTTTGAGAGTTTTCTTTGGACATTTTGATACTTGATATTAAATTCATAGCATCAAATAGCATTGTACATTCTCATCTTTATTGTACAACTAGCTTTCAAGTCTACGCGGGGAATAGTGTTTTGGGTGGGTTTTGCTTTAAATGTCACAGATTAAACTCTGTATGAAGCTGCGAGGTGTGTGTTGCAGCAGGAAGTGAATGTATGTTATACTGTCCTTCATTTAGATGAATAAAGAGCACTTTGTTCAACATCTCTCCTGGACTTCCCTTTGACCTTTGACCCCTCTTACAGCAACATTAACCTGCTGACCACATGTACACACACACATATTACGACTATTTGGGAGAGGGGAAGCAGTCAACTGGATCATCTTGAATATGCTCGGTTAACAAAGTGCACATTGCAACAATTTTGGTCTTAGATTATTTACTTTGGGGTAACTGGTTATCTGTATATTTCTGCCAGGAAGGCTTTGAAGTTTGGTTTTCGCTGCTGCGTCACCTGTTTCAATAAATGTCAAGACAAATAAATTGTTTCTTTAGACAAGCTATGTCGGTTTGGAAGCAAGCTCCAACCGGCAGATCGTCTAACTTCGACTAGAAGGGCACTCGGAGAACACAGACGTCCGCCAAGTGAAAAGTAATGCGTGTAACTGCCTCGTGATTCGGATCTGTTCCTACATGTAATGGGTTCTTGGAACCATGCTACACCCTTCCACAAGTTTCATAAAAATCATGCCAGTAGTTTCTCCGTAATCCTGCAGACAAAACAAACAAACAAACCGAACCGAAAACACAACCTCCTTACAAGAAGGCTCTGTTAGAGAAGGTTTCTATCTGAGGGCTGTTTGAATGCTCCGTTTGGAACACCAACATGAAACCCTGTGTGCTGGTAGAAACCACAGCACAAGCGTTTAAGAGATGAGAACCTCCACCACTTCAAAGCACAGTGCCTTCTAGGTAAGCCAACAAACTTTAAAGGCTAAGGCCCGGCTTGGCCCAATGACCGACAAGTCCCACTGCTCTGTTTGTTTGCATTCATGGGTTAAGTGTAATAGAGTTACGCAATGCAGAACAGAAACAGCTTGATGCTTCCCACTGAAATGGGACAGACGCACAAACACGAGGACACGCACAATGTTTTGAAAACACAGGAGAAGCGTGGCTGTTACATAAAAATGGGTTTTATGGGAAATAGTTAGGCATCCCAGATGTGGTGGTCTTTCAAGGTCTTGGGAGGTGAAGTCAGACTTACACACACACACACACACAACACAAACTACTCACGCCACCACCACCATGGGCTGAATTGTCAGTGGTAAATACAGTGTGCAGTGTGCTTACATGTGATGCATAACGCTAAAGAGTGGCATCAAAGCAGTGCCCTGTCTGAGGGAGCGTTTTGATGTGTGAGACAATTAAAATACCGTAAATGGTTGGCTCACAGACTCAGTGTGTTGTGACCGTTTTGAAACCTCCGCAGAGTAAACAAAACTCCAGCCACATGGAACTGGGTCACCCTGACAATGTGTGTCCATGCGTGTGTCATCTCTTCCAGGGTACATCGTGTGTGCTTGCGGCATGTTTGGGAGGTGATTCATTGTGTTTGTGGGTGTATCTGTGTGGACAAAGAGCCTGTGGTTGGGTGGTCCGAGAGCTGTTGTTGACAACTTTCTGCTTTTTATTGATGTTCACCATCCGAGCTGGAACGTCGCTACTTCTCCGAACATAATATCACACAGAGGTGGGGTTTGGTGCAGAGAGGTGGAAGGAGTTGTATTGTAGGGATGATCAGTTCTGTTTCAGCCATGCTAGTTGCATGGCTCTAGGGACAGCGATGCGGTCTCATGGTGCACCGCTTTGTTTCCACAACTATTGCAAAGAATGTCGTGAAATTATGTATAGACATTCATTGTCTCCCACAAGTAAATCTAACTACAAAGCGAGGACTCTCCGTCTGTCTGTATGCATGTGGGTATATCCTTCGCATATCTCCAGAACCAATTACCTGATCTACTTCACACTGGGGACCCAAGGATGTGCAGCGTTGAATTTAGTGCAATTTCGCCATAAACTTTGAATAAGAGAACATCACTTCTGCAGATGCCTCTTCGTCTCGGTTCACGACGTTTGCACGTATTTGAGTCACTTCAACCGCATCTAAAACTTTCCTTAAATATGCAATATGGCGGCAGTAGTTTACTCTGTAGTGACTCGGCTTAGGAAGTCCCCGAATGGACGAGGATGTGTTAAATGCAGAGTCTGAATTGTATTGTGTGTGCGGTGCTGTGCACATGTATGAAGATTAAATGTTGATTTGATTTGAATCCATGTATTTAACCCTATACTGGCTAGTATTTCTGCTTATACCTCTTCAAGTCGTCAGTGCTATATGCTAAAACTTTCTAATTTCCATCTGCTACGGACATTCAGTTTCCTTTTCTTTAGTTTATTGTGATAACAAGAGATACTTTCGCTAAATTAGCCAAAAGATATGAGATAATTAATTCCAGAAACATATCTGGGCAACGTCGTTGGCTTTAAACTATGCTCACGGTGGTTGTTCTTATATTTTCAAGCGTTATTAATCCCTTGATAATCATTAAATCTAAATTAGTCACAACATTTTGTTCTGTTTTTATGCCTCCACATGGGATTGGGATATAATCAGGCATCTACATTACAAACTTAAATCTTATTAAGAGCTTGGAACACTGTGTCGGGATTCAGAGATTTCAGTTTGATCGCGATAAGCCCCCGTACACACACACACACAGACACGCAGAGCACTTTGTAACTGCTTTATGTACAATACAGCTACATTCAATTTACGCACTGCGAAACAATCCTGAATCTGAATGTAGGTTTTAACAAGGGGATATTTCTGCTAATTTGGTAAAGGATTATATTTGTGTTCAAAAAAGTGAAAGACTGAGCAATTTGACAGATTATTTTGACTTGTTTTGAAAGACTTAGTTATGTTTTTTCAACCTAGATTATGTGACTCATAATGGACATTATTTGCAGCATGTACACTGTGTGTGTGTGTGTGTGTGTGTGTGTGTGTGTGTGTGTGTGTGTGTGTGTGTGTGCGTGTGTAATGTGCGCTGGCCCCAACTCTGGCCCTACAAAGTCGCTTAGAGTGAATCAGGAGATCAAAGTCGAAGCTGTAGATTAATCCACATAACAGGAGCTTTCCACTAATAACAGAACATTCTTTTCCTTCTGGCTGCCTGGTACGTCAGTGCCACCGAGCCTCGACGCTCACGCCAACACATGGCGCTCAAACCAGACCAGCAGAAAAGTCAATTTAGCAACTACAGACACAAATTATATTACACAAATCAAATGGTAATCACAGATAAAAGTGGAGCTTCACATTCCCACCTTTCCTTTCTTTTAAGAGATGTATATATATATAATATAAGTATTATGTTTTGTAGATTGTTTTGGCTTTAAGAGAGGTGTGTTTGGGAGTTGTGCTTGATTGACAGGGTTTGGAAATCACACTCTTCAGTCTTGCTGTCACTTAAGCAAACTTTAGACTTTCTGGATCCCGTGAGTGACAAAGATGGTGGCAGGCGGCTTAAATACATTGTCACAAAAAAGTCACACATTTTGTATTTCGACTTCATAAGTCATAACATGCCCTTCACCAAATGTGATGCCATTTAAAACATTTAAGCAGAGAAGATTTAGTAAATTTACAGAAATAATGAGCACTTTAAAAAGTTTGTATTTATTACTAACATTTAAATGAGCACACTGAGATGCTAGCGTCTTTAAAGTTGGCAACCGTACTAGCAAACCCTTGTTTACACCTCCAGCAGCTACGAAGCTACATTCACTTGAAATCAAGTTTTTGGCAAAAATAAGCTGAAAATTCACTCTCGCTCTGTTTTACGCTCCCCAAATCCAGAGGCAGATATCTGTGTGTGTAGCGCTTTATGCTCCACTATGTTCTCCAGCGAGACGATGTGTCTGTCTGCTGTTTGGTGCTGAGCAGGTAGAGTACATTTATAGAGCTTGTTTGCTGGAAACAGCTGCCTGCTGCAGCTGGAAAAGAGGTTGATGAAAGCGGAATGTGCTGGTCATAAAACCAAAACCATGAGCTAAAAGAGGCTAAAAAGCTGTGGGGAATTACAGACATGGGGGATGATTCTCTGTGGGTGTAGGACTACGAGTGATCTGATCCAATAATATCAAATATTGGAGAGGATGTCAAGTCATACCAAGTCATAAGGCCTTGCAAGTTGCAAGTCTTTATGTTGTCAAGCGAGTTCAGAAAGCTGTGGTGGAGGCCGCAGAAGCTTCCCCCTCAGAGGCCGACACATCTCCAACCTAACACCTACTGCTGGAAGCAGCGTGTAGCAGCTATTCCCCACCAAACAGACACATTATTTGCAATGGTATCGCACAGAGCGGGTGTTTTGTCTCAGTGAAAAGGCCTCGGCCGTTGCCAGGCAGATGTTTGGGTTGGAACGCCGTGTGGTGGAACGCCACCCTTCCATCTGGCTCGGGTCCGTAGGCTACGGGAATAGAGTACTGAGAAAGCACGATAGAGGAATGTTCTTCCTGCACCTTCAAGTCTTTTCTTTTATGAGCGCACCAGAGGAAGAAAAAAAGTGAAACACTTGAGCAATAATCATTTGAGGAATTTAATTTCACCTTGGGTAAATCACTTGGAATGTTTGCATTGCACCTCAGAAACTGAGTCGGCCCCACCACCAGGGAGTTTCACTGAGAGCAGGCCAGATGAACCCTGAAAGCGAGGCTGGCAGGACAAATACAACAACAAACACTCCATGAGGAGTGTAAATGAGATGACAAAACTATTTTCTATATTGATCTTTCAGCTTGTCATTAAGGGCTCACAGTCTTACAATTACAATCATAACTGCTATCGTTGATAATGGATCAAAACACTTTTGTAGAGTTTACATAAAACTATCATTTAAACTGCCTACTTAGAGCAACAAGAAGAAAATACACTCTCGAAACTCCAACTGTGGCTAAAAACGAGCCTTACTCCTGGAAATGCTGCTGTGTAATTGCAGATTCCTGATATATTAAGCTGCTGACTGTGAAACACTCAGTAGATTAACAGATTTTTCCCTTGTACACCAGGCAGGCAGGCAGTTCCCTCCCATCATGCCCTGTCTCCCTCTTTAAGTATCAGCTATCCGCTGCCAAAAGACTGACTGGATATTAATAGCAACACTCCCAGAATCGAAACCACATTTGTTTAGGTCAAGGCTGAGCTCAGCGCCCATTAAACAATACAGAGAAACTCAAACCACTGCAGCGTAAAGAAGAGGACTGAGAGATAATCTAAACAGATGTTCTAACTGCTTCAGATGGAAAAGTCGTCTGAAGAGGTTAATCATTTAAACTTGGTGACGGTGAGTGCACTGTTCATGCGTCAGCCAGCAACTTGGAGTCTCGCTGCTGAACGCCAAGCAAGCAGGAGCGATGGTGGCAGCACGAAGATCAACTGCAAGACCAAGAAACCAAACAGCATTTAATCTCTGACAAACATTTCAGATCGGATTCACTTTTCATTTTGTACTAGTTTAGAAGTTACATCTCTTTTAATGTCACTTTGCAATCTAATCTCTACCATGCAACATGTTGTCTCTATGTAAAAACAGTGACATCTAGTGCACAGGCCTCAGCAGACATGAACGCAGAACATGACTTTGTGCATATCTTATTATTTCAACTGCATCAATAATCTCTGTCATATTGCAACTAGTAGTAACACAACTCCAATTGCAACTTTCGCCGTGCAGCCGAACATCCATCTCTTTGATTGTGCAACAAAGTCATTTCAGAGAGGTCCAGATTTGACTGAGCCCTGCGGGACTTTCCGTCTAAGGTGGCAGGGAAAGGTCAAACATGAGCAAACCTGGAGGGCATGAGGTAACATGCAAGACTGTGAGTTTGTGACTGGATGACCGGTACCAAACCCCGCTGACAAGGTCCAGAACATTCCTTTTTAAAAGTCAAGCCTCATTTTTCTCCGAACAGCGGCAACAAAATCCAACAGGAAGAAGGGAGTGTGTGTGTGTGTGTGTGTGTGTGTGTGTGTGTGTGTGTTTGTGTTCATGGCTGCGTGTGTGCATTCATGTGTGTGCACCACAGAGAGTCTGTTCTGCAGGGCCGTGTCTGAACTTCTAGTATCTCTGGAACTGGCATACGCCCAAACCCTGACACATCTGTCCAGAATCTGAAGACAAAAAGAGGGAGGAGGGGAAGAGCGTGCAAAACAGAGACACTGTACGTGTGTGAGTGTGAGTGTGTGTGTGTGTGTGTGTGTGTGTGTGTGTGTGTGTGTGTGTGTGTGTGTGTGTGTGTGTGTGAGTGTGTGTGTGATGAGGTGTCTAGATGAATAAGTGTCTAATAGCTTGGGACACTGTGATACCTCTGCTCCTGTGATGGTTCGTTTCATATAATAACAATGAAACACTGTGCTGTACACGGCTCACAAAGCGAGCTGGAGCTGCACACATCCACACGTGTTGAGTATCTGTGGTGAACAGGGTTAAGTAAACAGTAGCGCCGATAACCACGTGGTTAACTTGGCCACTCTCATTGGCTTATCTCTTCATGATGGTTTCAAAAAACCCTGGCTGCCAGCCAATAGAAACAGAACAGGGAACACTCTGCCCCAATCAATGTTAAGAAAACAAGTTGTGCTGAGACACAGGAAAGGAGTGAACCTGTGGGGAGTATCACATCTTAAGGTCTTGGTTACTGTGCAGTAGCTATGGCCTGTCTGTCAGTACTCGTTAGACTGTGTTTATTCACGCATATACTTTTGTTTTAGCGTTGTTACTCAAATGTTGGGATGATGCATGATCAAATCCAACCATGTTCACATTAAAATGTCTAAAACAACTAGACCTATGTTATATATTTTATTGATTTTTTGTTCATTATCCCAAATATTTCCAACAATGTTCAAAACCAGAGAAATCTGTATTTTTTGTAACTTTCGGAGGCCTCATATCCCCTTTACGCCCTCTAGTGGCTGTGTGAGGAAGGAGGTCAGCGAGCCACTCTATTATTAACTATCGTTTGTATTGCTTACATTTAATAAAGTTTGTCTACATAACCTCAGCTGCAGTAGCTGTATGGGTCATCTAGTGGTAGCCTAAGTCAGGAAGTTAACGTTAGATTAACTAACGTTACTTGTGATTATTTAATTAGAATGAAATTACATAACGTGAATAAATGTAAAGTAAATACAACTTTAACACATTACATCGTCCGTGAACATGATTTCTGCCGGCAATGGTGGATGTTTAACAAAGAAGACAAACACTCCCATGATACCATGCTTCTTCACAACTTCGTCAAAGTTTGTATTTTGTTATTGCTTTAATTGAGAGACCTCTAGCGGCAGAAATTACTCAATTTATTTAACCTCAATAAGAAATTGAAGCCACACTAATCAATACTTTTATGTAAATTGTGTTAAAATAAATAACTTTTTCATTATTTTTGTAACCCAATTAAGGTTTAACTTCAAATCATGTTGCAGTAAACTTTAAAACTATCTTAAAATTTAAGAAAGATTCAATTCAAACCTCTCTTTAAACATCAGTTACATTTTTACTCTAAACTTAGATTAAATTGAATTCTGTTGAACCAAAACTTCAAACTCTAATTTCAAATTCAAGAAGAAGAAATTAGAGCTTCTCTGCCGAGCCATCGTGGGCAATGTTAGGCTAACTAACTTTTTTAGCTAGCTAGCTAACAATCAATGCAACGTTCTGTTAAGGAATACAGAGCAGCTGGAAGTTAGCAGGTACCGTCTCTTGTATAGCTTTGGCTGTGTCCATATTAATTAAACTCTATTTAATTTGGGTTTGCAGCAATAAACTTGGATTTACTTGCAGGAACAAGCGGTATTACAAGACTGGACGGAGAGCAGCTAGTCAGTTAGCATGCTAATTTCTGTGTGTAAACATAGCAAACAGGAGTGGGGGTTACTCCAGAGCACAGGAGGAGAGAGAGGAAAGCAGGAGAGCCTTATTACACCTCCTGTAAATGCATCAGCTGGCCTCAAACCCGAGTAACAATCTAGTGAAAAGTCATTATTTTGATGTCCAGGCCTGAGCTGTTTTTATTGGAGGTAAGGTCGTGGTAGGAAGCTCTGGTGCCGGTTTAATGACCGGTGTGCTTCGGCCTGAGAATGTAGGGGAAAGGCCACAATGTCCCTTTAAAAAAAAAAAGGTCAAATTTAAAACTGTGAGTGTATGTATGTGTGTGTGTCTGATAGTGAACACGACCATACGTCGAATCAGAGTACCCTCCCTCTATTTGACATGAGTTGTTATGAGAGAATGGTTTTAAAAGGAATAAACACAGATGAATTCCTTGCTGTAAAATAAAATGACCCACCGATCCTTTTATTTGACAGCTCCACACATTAATGCATTCGAAAGTGATTTTACTGGCAAAGTTAAATGACAAGCTTTCGTGGTGTTGCATAGCTCTGAGCTTTGCACAAAGCCAAGTGTACACTGCCACTTACACACACACAAAGACTCTCACACACACACATACACACACACACACACCAAGCAATTTTGTCAAAGTGAGCCCCTAAATATAGCCATCGCACAGTGTTATTATCTAAGCAGGGGTAGTACACTGTTATCGCTCACCCTTCACTCCCATTGTTTTACTACTCCAGCAGATGACAGCTTCACAAGGGCTGGGGCCCACTTGCTCTGTATATGGCCTGTTATATAAGACCTGCACTGACCCGGTCAGCTCACTTTATTTTCCAGCAGCAACACTTTATAAATTATTTCATGTCAGGTTTTATGGGCCAGAACGGAGTTTATCCTCCCACTTTGTGCTACAGTCACACTAATGTCTTGTTTATTTGCGTTGATCAAGGATGGAGTTAGTCCTAAAGCAGGGGTGTCAAACATGCGGACATGATGACTTTGCAAAGTGTATTAATAAGTTGTTTTGATCATGAAAGACTGCTGCAGGAATGAGTCCTAAAACCTGGAAATCAAATTACATTTGTGCACTTCCGGTTCGCTCGTCTCGAAGTGTTTAGATGCCTGAAATAAGGTCCGTGGTCTGTTGGTAACACAAGCTTAAGAGATTTTAACATTTTGTTCATAAAATATGTCATCTCTTACAAAAGGCGGTCCCTAACAAGTGGCTAAGTGAGACTAGTAGACGTCATCACGCCCGACACTAGTCCGCCTTAAGCTTAGTAGTGGCTTAGAAAGTTGTGTTCGTTTGTGAAGATTATCTTGTAGAACAAAATGTGTAATGATCAAAAACTTTCGTTTGCTGCAGAGCTTATTTACAACATTTATTTCTGTGTCGGCCTCCAAAAACATCCTAGCGGCACTCTATTAGAGCACACAAAAGCAACAGCCTGGCTTCTTATCCTCACACACACCTTCACACACACACACCACGGGGAGCATTGTGTTACTTTCCTGTCTTTGTCAAAGTGCAGAGACATGAAATGAAAACAAATATTCATTCACAAAAGCTGTTTTGTCAACCACACTGGATGTGTGTACCAAGCTCTGGCCTGTTTAAGCATGTCCCAACAACAAATAGCTTACTTTGCTACTATTTTTGTCTCAAAACACAATACTCAAGTTGTTTTCTACAGTGTTTACACTCAGAAAAACATACCGTTGATTGGGTGGTCAGAGGGATTGGCACATACCAGGAAGAGCTTAGCATTAGAGCTACAAAGGATATTGTGCACGCAGAGTAGCAGACCTTTATTGAGTCTGCACAGACTCACATATAGTACATTTCTAAGCAGACGGGATCTGACACAAAACATTTATTTTATTTTAATAACATCTCAAACAAGGCCAGGTTGGTTTCCTTTAATATATGCATCGCTCTTATAGGATGATGGGTAGACTTGAAGAAACAAGCCTATATGCTGAGAGTTAGATGTGAAGAATAATACCACTGTTTGTTCTGGTGGTCAATATGAAGCTACAGCCATTAGCCTGTTAGCTTAGCTTAACACGACTGGAAACAGCAGCCAGACTGCTCCCAAAATAGGGTGCAACAAAATAAATATGACAAAACTACTACAACTAAAGTATAAACAGGTTAACATGTATAGATGGGAAATACTGCCCCCTATTTCTTTGTAGCAGGTGGCTCGGAATTACGCATTGAACCTTTAAATAGCAACCACAGCTGTTGTGCTGCGCAAATGGATCACAAAACTCAAAGAATCGTCAGTTTGTTAGAGAGGTGCGTCCTCGTGTATTGTGATGACGATGTGTGTTAATCATCTGAGCATCTGCTTCACTTACAAACATGCTTCAATGCATTATGGGGCGATTAAACAGCCTACATTAGATCAGAGAGGATCTGTCAAACAAGCGTGACTCAGATTTTCCAAGGGCAACTTCAGTGAAAATATTGCAGTCTAACTGCAACCATCTGGGTGTGTTTACGTGTGCGTGCACGCAAGTGTGATGCGGCAGTCATCATCTGTGTGCATGCTGAGTATGCTCTCACTGTAAAGTGCATTTGAGACTTCCAGGCTCTTTATATGTCTGTGCAAACAAAGATTAGTGAAGATATATTATATTCCGTCTCCTGGACGTCACAGAGTGCCAGTGTTTTCATCCGAACAGAACGAGAGGTCAGACAGGATTTCCTTCACCGGTAGCACTTTGGCTTCACAAATATAGACCTGAAAATAAACATGTTATTGGAGAGAGGGCCACAGGAAAAGCCTGACAAAGCGTCTGTGACGTATAGCAGCTGAAAATAAATCGTACTTTTCCATCACACGCCAGAGACGTCCTGAAGAATGGCATTTTGTTCGGTTTTAGTTTACGATTCAGAAATGGCAACGTGAAAAGCAAGTAGGCCTACACACATTTGGCTTTAATGAATTGGTGGCTATTAAACGGTAATATCTTGGAAATTTGTCCTGATTGAGTTTCTTCTTTGAGCACAGTTAGCCAAAAACAATCTGCAATAACCTGCAATTACATTTTATTATCAGTTTATCATCAGAGCTCTTGGTAAATGATTGTGTTCGAAGGTATAAAGGTGTATTTCACTCAGCACTGAATAGGCCTAAATAAATACCCGATGACAGATGATGGTGAAGTATTTGCTGCACTTTGATTCCTGTCTTTCCTTTAATGGGAAATGTGTATGTGGACCACAGCATGCTACCTGTCATTGTCTTAACTTTCCTCCATCTTCTTAACTTCTTCTTCATCTTCTTCTTAAGATCAGACACTCTGCTGTGGGCTTAATGTCTCTGGATTTGTTATTGTTATATTAGAGATTTAATATAAATATATTACATATAGATATTGAATTGATGATTTTGACTTAGAGCTAGTAGCTGATTTTAACTGAACATGGCTGTGCTGCCATCTAGTGAGGAAAAAGGCAACATGAAATGACCTGCCAAAAACTGAGTTTCAGCGTTAATCATTGGGTTCAATATAACGAAGACAAGTGAACAGTTTGATAGAATTATGGAAAAGCTTAAAGTTTGTTTTGCTGTCTCTGGATGTTTGTAGTCACATTGAGCTCCAGCTCACACCCTACTATCAGAGACTGCAGCTGTGAGCTCCAGCTCACACCCTACTATCAGAGACTGCAGCTGTTTTATATGCAGAATACATATGAAGTAAACAAACACTATCTCTGCTATATCATCTGTATAAACATGTGATTCCATCCCACTCCTTCTGACGACCGCTCTATCTCTCTAGCTCTCTACCTCTAAACCTCATGAGCCACCCCACGGTCAATAAATAAGTTTTGTTTTGTGTTTGTACTTCCTGTTTTACTAGTGCAGCTTTCTGAATTTCACACACACACTTTGGGGTTCAGTAACTTGCCCAAAGACACTTTGACATGCTGACTGCAGGGGCTGGGGATCAAACCACCGACCTTCTGACGACCGCTCTATCTCTCTAGCTCTCTAGCACTCTACCTCTAAACCTCATGAGCCACCCCACGGTCAATAAATAAGATATTATAAAAAGCAAAGAACAAGTTTATGTTTAATATGATGATATGTCAAAGACCGTGCACATGATAGATAAGTGCAGTTCTACAGCCTGTGTTTGCATTTAGCAAGTCTTGGAATACTTAATTATCTTAATTGTCTGTAAACTGTAAATTAATCACTTCTTTAGATGAAAATCAAGACAATTTATGAAGCGGAGTTTAAGTCACAGTAAAATTTATTGTTAATAACATGATCAATACATCAACTTCTGCATGCTTCATTCAATCAGTTAACACACATTTGGCTTAATAATTTTTGCCATGAATGTATTAATATCTTCATTGTTACACATCACAAGGAGCTAATTGTACTGATTAATATCAAAAGAGATCTATCTGGTCACTCTATAATTAAGGACCAAAACATTTGCACTTATCAATATTTAACATTCAATCATTTCCCTTTTTAGGATTAGACTCCCCCTGGGGTGTAGAAATTATTATCCCAATTAAATCCCTTAGTTTTCAGCAAATTCTTGAGATCTTTCTCGACTGCTTCCTTAGCCCTCATCCAGTTCTCAGGTGTGCACGTCGTTGATGTTGGTCGTGCTTCCTCTCTTACTTCTTGAACTTTTTTAAACAAGTTGCTCACACTTTCAGCTTCAGCACAGTTGCCATAGCCCCACTCCTTTGTATCATGTGTTGTCAAACCAAACAAATTCCCACATGATCTGCAAGGAGGCATAATGCTTCCTCCCCTGAGGAGGCTAAACGCCTGGCACCTGACTGTCTCTGGAAGTGTGATGGTTCCATCAAAATATGTCTTCTTGACCTTCGCTGGATGGTAGGTGATCACTGCACCAGCTACATATTCGTCCCAGCTGCTAAAACAGGACGCAGCAATCATGATCTTTCTAGGAACACCGTCAGAAGTGGACATGGAGACCCCGTAGTACCTGATATCGGTGCTCTGAGAGACACAGATGGTGGAGGAGACCAGAGGCTTTGATTTACGTCCCCGCTTCATTTCAGAGATGAAGTTTTGAAGCTTCTCTTTTATTTTTTGTTCATTCTCTTGTCCAATCAGGTCAACAATCTGCAAGTATTCATAAATATTATCAAGCTGCTGTTATTCCCACAAATCATTCACTGAGTCAGTTTATGAAGTAACAAAACTATATTCGACTCTACACAGATGAATTGTGTTATCTATCGACAAACTAGGATCTTACCATGTCCAGCACACATGAGAATGGACTCCGCTTCGGCACTTGAGAGGAATAGAGATCAAAAGGCCGAGGGAAGGTTTCCCTCAATCCATTAAAGATTTCTTCATCAGGCATGAATGTTTTGTGGGGAAAATGTTGGATCGTTTAACTTTCCCAAAAAGAAGATGCTGTGAAGAATCTGTAAAGTCGAAAACACATTAAACAGATATGATTTTATATGTAAAACAATTTAAATGAACCATAACAGCCATGAATTATGTCCAAATACAGAACTTAAAGTCAACAGTCTCCATCAGACTTACCTCATCCACTAACAGTGTAGTATGTGTTGAAGGGTTAGGGTTATTCAGCTCCAGCATTTTGTTGATAATAAAGGAAGCGTTCCAATTGAAATATGTAGCCTCCAATTCATTGTTTCTAAAATAATAAACATAAATTATCTTTAGAAAATAAAAAGCAGAATGCAGTTATAACGTGTAGTTCAGTAAATCATTACTCACCTCCGTTCAGCCTCCTGATGCAACAGGAAATAAAACATAACACACAACAGTTACACATTTCACTGACAACTGAAATTAAAGTAACAATATATAATTTAATCATAACAACATTAAATCCTGGCAAAGGAGATGAACCATAACAGCCATGAATTATGTCCAAATACAGAACTTAAAGTCAACAGTCTCCATCAGACTTACCTCATCCACTAACTTTGGAGCTTTTGTTGAAAGAGGGTCATCCAGCGCCACCATTTCGGTGCTAATAAAGGAAGCGTTCAAATTGAAATACTTAGCCTCCAATTCATTTAGTCTAAAATAATAAACATAAATTGTCTTTAGAAAATAAAAAGCAGAATGCAGTTATAACGTGTAGTTCAGTAAATCATTAGACTCACCTCTTCCGTTTAGCAGCCTGATGCAACAGGAAATAAAACATAACACACAACAGTTACACATTTCACTGACAACAGAAATTAAAGTAACAATATATAATTTAATCATAACAACATTAAATCCTGGTAAAGGAGAACACATGAAAGCAGCTACTCACCATTGTAAGTTGTGAGTAAATGAAACAGAAAGAAGGAAATGAAGCCCTGCCCCCTGATTCAACCTGCCACTCCTGTTACAACACGAAACAGTGATGGAATGTAACAGACTTGACTTTACACAATTCACTGACAACAGAAATTAAAGTGTAGAATTTATTGCTCGACGCTCCTTTTAATTGTTCAAGATGGCAACTGAATTAAGTTTAAAAACAACTTCCTCATTACTTGTGGTTTTTCCCGCTCATCTCTACCCTCCCTCGTAAAAATAATTTGAAGCAGATGTAGAAAAAGTGATCATAACCATTCTTTTAAAGTTTCAATACCACAGAAGAAGAATATTCATCACTTTTTGAGTCTTTTTGAAACACGCTTCTGTTAACTGTTACATATAAGTGGTTAGTAAATCGGATTGAGATCTGGTGACTGTGAAGGCCACAGCGTAGCATCATTTTCATAAACATGTGACCCTTTATTTCACGCTGTTGTAGTAGTTTTTCACTAGTAAATGTTTTGTATCTAACATGATAGAAATGTGTAATGTTCAACATAATCAACTTGGTTGTGAAAGCACAGCATCTGTTGGCACAGCCGGCAGGAGGTCAGGATAACAGCGATGAGCTTATAAGAGTGAGAAGAAGGTCTCCCCATTTTAACCCATAAAAGCAACAGATTTAGGAGACCCTTAGCATATCGAGGAGGAGATAAGGAGTGACATGCGCCTGTAAATGAAGAGGATGAAGATTTATTAGAACTGGACGATGAGAAATGGACGACCTTTTAGCCTCATCCTCGTTGTAGTAAGTGAACTACGGGATAAAGAGGGGGGCCAGATCATTACTTTGGCAGAACTCAGAGTTTCAACTTGTACTTGTGTTTTAGATTTTCTTTAAATCTGTTATACCTTGTAAGACAACCAGAACGACGATAGCGTATTAGAATTAAAGTGTTCAAGGAAGAGTCCATAACAAAACCATTGATTTAATAATAAAGGACAGATTTGACCTCTGGTTAAGAACACCAACCAGGCTTAAGTGATGTAGATGCATCCCTTTCAAAATCTACCCATCTTTCTTACATCCTCTTTTTTTAAGACTTTACTCCATAATAAAGCCCTTTATTAGAGCATGTAAGGCCCACCGCATTTCCAAATTGCAGGTACAAAAATATACCTGTACCTATACCTATATATATATATTATCAAAACTTGACTCGGCACCAAAACGTAACATTTGATCCTGAAAACCTCATTTAGGATTCTCAAGCAGATCAAGAGGGTTCTGCATGTCACAGGTACACATGTTGTAATAACTAGTATTCTACACCTGCACCAACCAATGTTGTTTTCCACATGTGGGCAGAAAAGGGACGGAGGAGGGGACTTCTTCACGTCTTCTGCTCTTCATAAGTTCTGGGAGGAGATATTTCTGGTACAGTGTAATATTTGGCTCTCATGTTCGGTATTGGTTGTGGCCAAGAGGCTTATTTTGAAGGAATGGAAATCTTCCTTCCCTACTTGTTTTTGCTTAATATGATTTCCTGTCTATACATGGAAGACACAAGTAACTCAAGAAATTCACAAGAAACTTTTTTATTGACAATATATTGAAAATGTATATGAAAATCACAATATAAATCATATATGTATATACACACACACAGTAATAATAATAAGTGGCAGTGGCGTCAGCTGGGGACTCCTGGAGAGGGGACAGGAAGAGAGAGAGAGAGAGAGATTAATATAATGCCCGGATATATCGATGCAGCATATGATGGGATGTCTCGAAACATCACAAAGAGCTTGAACTGGTTCTGTGACGCCACAGAAGACTACTCAATTATCAATTAATGAGGGAGTGATTATTCAACATGACAAACACTTGAAATAGATCTTAATCTTTACCCTGCAGCCAATAGAAAGTTACAAACCTAAGCTGTTTCTGCAGGATCTGAGATTCTCAAGGAATCTGGACTTTCCTGACTTCACCGACTCATAAAGCTCATCCTCCAGGCTCTTCTTCATTTGTGCCCATTCCTCCTTGGTCTACACACAAAACACAATATAACAAAAAAAATCAGTGATCAATGTTCAGGGTCAACAAAGCGCTGCTTGTTCCCAGCAACTTAACTGCGACTTCTCACCATGTGTTTTAAGGCATCTCCTTTGTAGTATGTCTTGGATGCTGGATACTTTATTCCACTGTCCTCTAGCTGCTTCAGGCTTGAAGCCACATAATGCAGCTGCTCTCCATCGAAGGCATACAGCTTTTGGTTCTTACGGGTCATCAGAACGAGCTGGTCCCACTCGCACGAGGTCCCCTCCACTACACCGATAACCTGCATGCTCACTTTCTTTTGAAGGTATAACGTGTTCCACGCCTTCACCTCGTCGAACTCGTCAATGTAGATGGTGTCATCCAGGCCTCCTATCGTCCACGTCCATCTGGCCCCAGTTGGATTCCTTAAGTAGAAAGTCTTGGTTCTTTTCTTGGACACCATGCCTGAAGTCCATGTTAGGTAATCTGAAAAGACAAAAAGACATTTCATGGATAATGTGTGAGGTAAAGAAGTGTCTAGTCTACTCTATATATATATATATATATATATATTAAACTGCTGCACAACAATTTCTCTTTAGTTCTTGGTTTCTTACCTTGTTTGTTGTTGTATTGTGGGAAACCAGGTTGATCCGACACCTGAGCTGCTGAGCTGAAGGATAGAAAACATTTGTTTGCAAAACATTAAAGGCTGCAAGTCAATCAGTGTGCTCCAGTAACTTTTTCTTTCTCCTATCTTTGAAAGTGTGCCGTCCGGAAGCCGAGACACCTGACTCAGCTACATACGGCTGGAGGACGTGCGGAAACCCCGTTTCAACTAAAAATAACTTCCGTTTGTGTGTTAGACAGCCATGAGCTCAATAGCCATCTCTCCTGAACTCTGTACTTCAGTACCGATGTTCCTGAACCATCAGTGTGGCAGTGGGGTGTGGTTAGGGCGCCGGCTGCTGGGGATAGACAGGAGTGTCCCAGCTGGAGGCCAGACAGCTGAACGGAATCAGGTAATCAGTCACATAATAAATGCATGGTGATGGCCTGGTTCTGTTCTCTTGCAGTAGGCTGGGTTCGAGACTAGACGGAGACGCTTCTGCAGCCACTGAGCAGAGCAGCCTGGAGAGCAGCGGACAGCAGAGCGACCGACATGAGAGCGACCTGTGTCAGCTGTGCCTGTGTATAAAATCTACCTGTGTGAGAATAAAGCGTGTGTGTGACACTACCACTCCTCTCTGTCATAACTATCCCTGACTGTGGACAAGAGGGTCCACAACTGGCGCCTGAACAGGGACATGACAGAGGAGGTAGCTGCGCAGAGCCCGCTAGGGCTGATCCTCCAGCGTCTGGCGGCCATGCACGAGGGCACCGCGGCCCTCCAGCAACAGCAGAGCCAGACGCTCGTAGACCTGGCGGCGTACCAAAAGGCGGACCGAGACCTCCTGCAGGGAATACTCCGGTCATCGGCTGCCCCGGAGGTTGAGTCGGGAGGCGGGCCAGCCCAGCTCCCGCAGGTCGCAATGCAGAAGATGACGGCGGAGGACGACCCCGAGGCCTTCCTGGACATCTTCGTGGGCACGGCAGAGGTGTGCGGGTGGCCGCAGGCGGAGTGGGGGATATGTCTGCTCCCCTGCTGTCCGGGGAAGCCCAGCGGGCCGCCCATACCCTGCCTGCGACCTCCAGATACGACTACAACCAGCTCCGGAGGGCGATCCTGGACCGGTTGGGCAGCACACCAGAGGGACATCGCCGCCGGCTCCGGAGCCTGCCCTTCGAGGACGCTGGCCGACCCTTGGCTCCAGCCGGGAGTCAACTCCGTGGAGGACATCGTCGTGCAGGTGGCCCTTGAGCAGTTCATCGCCGGACTCCCCCTCTCCTCGGCGAACTGGGTCCAGTGCCACCGTCCGGCCAGCCTTGAAGCCGACGTCAGACTCGCGGAGGACCACCTCTCCCTGGCCCGGCGGAGCCTGGGGGCCGAAGCCCGGGCCATCTCTCCTCCACAGCTCCGGCCCGTTCCAGCCCCGAGGAGGTTCCGGCCTGCCGTGGGGGCCGCTGGCCCTGGCGCTGCGCCATCCTCCGGGGGTCCTGCCTCCACCCCTGGGACAGCTGGACCCCAGTCGCTCCCTAACCCCCAGTTTCCTTTGTTTTCCCCTCCACAGGACCCAGCCTACGCGTCTGGTCGCCCGGCACCGCAGAGGGCTCCTCAAATGTCAGGGCTGGGGTGCGGCAAGCTCGGCCACACCCGGCGGGACTGTCCAGTCATGGAGGTGGGGCAGCTGGTCCGGATGGTGGCACCGCCAGACTCCTCCCCCGGTCCGGAAGGGATGTACCGGTATGTATACAGGGGGTATTCACCAAGCTCTGTGGGACTCGGGATGTACGCAGACCATGGTCCACCAGCACTTGGTTCGGCCCGGGGCATTGCTGGAGGCGTCGTGGGTGAAGGTGAGGTGTGTGCATGGGGATATTCACGAGTACCCGGTGGTGACCCTGGTAATTTCATTTAAGGGGAAAAAGCATAGAGTTAAGGCTGGAGTTAGTACTCGCCTCACGCACCCCCTGATACTGGGAACGAATTGGCCGGGGTTTGACAAGATAGCGGGGAAGATGGGGGGGTGCGTTCACGGGCGGTAGGGAAATGTGAGTTGTGTGCGGTGCTCTCCCTTTTGTTTTGCAGACCGACGCCTCGAACAGCGGAGTGGGAGCAGTTCTGTCCCAGGAGGTGGAGGGGGTCGACCGCCCCGTACTGTACATTAGCCGGAAGCTGGCTCAGCGGGAGGGGAACTACAGTACGGTGGAGAAAGAATGCCCCGCCATACGGTTGGCGGTCGACGCCCTGCGTTATTACCTCCTGGGGCGCTCTTTCACTCTCTGGTCGGACCATGCCCCGCTCCAGTGGCTCCACCGCATGAAGGATGCCAACGCCCGGATCACCCGTTGGTATCTGGCACCTGTGTCAGCTGTGCCTGTGTATAAAATCTACCTGTGTGAGAATAAAGCGTGTGTGTGACACTACCACTCCTCTCTGTCATAACTATCCCTGACTGTGGACAAGAGGGTCCACAATCAGTTATCTTCACATCTCTGATTCAGGTCTTCATTTGCGCCGTCCTTGTTCATCACTGTTCTTACATCATATGTTGTTACCTGCTTCATCCTGCGACTGGTTGTCCTTGAATGCGTCATCACTCGTGTGGAAGCGTAGTCTTGTTTGGCAACACTGAAATTGGAAATGGATCTTCTTTGATCCACATTCTTCACTCAAAACACTTTGACATCAATTCATTCAAATAATTGTAACTTATTTGTATGATGTAAATGTGTGCTTTTGGGCTATAAAGATACAATTGAAATGGCAGTTGAATTTCAGTCTCCTACCAGTTGAATGTGCTTGGAAATCCAGTAAAGGGGGCATCCCGATCCGATGCCCGAACCACCTCAACTGGCTCTTTTCAATGCGAAGGAGCAGCAGCTCTACTCAGAGTTCCCCCCTATCTACAAGGGTGAGCCACAATTGGGTAATTCAATGCCATCTGTCTCTTTGAAGGTAAATCCAAACTTCAGAGGATTATCTGTATATTTTCAGTTCTCTTGTTTGCACTTACCCTTATCAGCTGCTACATCAGCAGCAGGTGCCGCCTCGCCACTTGCAATGTCACCGGTGGTGTCTGAGGTGGAGGTATCATCTTGTGCTTGTGGGGTTTTTTGGTCAAGTTACAAAACGATCAATTTCTTCTCAAGAAATACAAAGCATCTTCTTTTCAATAATATTGCAGTCCTATAGTGCGTCCTTGTGTCTGGGATCTTAGTCAGCTGGAGACTGAATAGGATCTCGGCCGATCACGGGGAAGCTGACAAGAGCCAGCGTGTAACATGCGGCCTCGTGATTGGCACAGCAGCGATAGGGGCGGGTCCTCTTTGTGTACAGGAGGCTTGACGGGTCAGGCCTAGGCGTAGTCTCATGCTGCGAGTGAAGCGGGCCCAGCTTGAGAGAGCTCCTGTGTGTCGCTGAAAGTGTGCATTGCTGACTGAAAGATAACGTCTTCTGCCTCCATTTATCCGTTCACTACAATATGTTGGATTCATGTTAATGTGTATTTAAACACACTCAAATCTGTGTGCTGCAACCTGTGCTGTAGTGGCCGTCAATTTATGTTCCACATTTGCTCCGGTATTTATTTATTTTTCTTTGGACACATTTTGAACATCTTGAAATTGCTTTCCATGTGACTTTCTATGTATTTTCCATGTATTCAAACTAGTCACTAAATGCACTGTAACAAGATACCTGGGAAGACAGGTCTTTCTGTACGCCATTGTTCATTTAAACCTGCCTGAACAGAAAAGAAAAAACTGGTTCTTACTTCGTCTTCTTGCTCACTGGATCTTGGTCCATTCTTGCCCTCTGTCACAAAGAAAACAACACGTGTATCGTTAAAGAAGTGGTGGAGAAATACTCAAAACCTTTACCCAATATTGTAATATTACCACAGGCCTTTTTGAATACCTTTCAAATCAATAGCTTTATTACATATGTTCTATGTGAATAAAATTAGAAATTGAAACATGGCGCATTAACAACATTACAAAATGCACTGAGCTAAAATGGAACAAGTCACTTAGTATTTAAATGTTGCAATACAAATATTTATAGAAAACGTTTTAAATTATCAATGAGACAATTAAAGATTTCATTATTCAGCATTTAAACTAATGAATAAGTACATTCATTTCTATTTTTTTATTTAGCTCGCATAACTGAAAATAAAATATGAGCTCACCATCAGGTGTTACTTACTTTTGTGGGGATTTGAGCTTCTGCCACGTTCATGTTGACTGAGGCACGTTGGCCGATCGAAGCCATATCTCGTCTCAGATCTGTGTCTAGGTTTGAAAGAGACACGGTTAAATTCAAAATGGAAAGAAGCAAAGATTAGAAAATAAAACAACTAAATGCACTTTTTAAAGTAATTAGAGAAAATCACCTTTTTTATGATTTAATTTAAAAAATATAAAGTTTAAAGTTAAAATGGAATCATTTCAATATTAATTGGAGTTACCATTTTTAAAAATGTGGTTAAAATGTAACTTTAAAGTTATAGTTTCTAAAATAAATCAAATTCGTCTCAAATTAACTTCTGTATCAGCAGCAGATTTTCTAAGAAATCCCAGAAGACTTTTATATTTTTACACAAATAAAACAAACTATGAAGCTGAATTTAAGTCTCTTTTAGAGTTCAGTGTAAAAGTCTGTATTTATTCAAATAACATGTGACGTCACAACAACGTCACATTTAATTTTGCATTTCCTGTAAAGACATACACGGAAGCGACAGACGACAGCCTTCATTCTTTGTTCTCAAATGTGTAAATTATAATCTCATTTAGCACGGTTATATCTAAATATAATATTTAGTAGCCTAATATATACGTATAAGTAAAAATAATTTAAAAAAAAACAGTGTAGGGCCTAACCCCTTTGTTTCATAATCATCGATAATGTTAACCTACTGGATTGTTTTAACTCAGATCGTCTACTTAAAACTGAAATAAATAAAAACGTGTGAAAAAAGTCAAAACATAGTTACCAAAATAGTGAACTGGAGTGCTCGTGTAACTAACTGATGTAGTCGGCCTCTTGTTTCTTAGTGGTGTCGCAGTTGTTGAGGAAAAAGATGAAGAACTCGGAGCCTGAATGTCGAATCAAAACAGCAATCTTCTAGTTAAATCGATATATTTATTAACGTGATAAGTCAAACATGGAAAATACTTCTCAGCTGCGAACACTAATCACTTCACCGTTTCCACAGACTGAGTCGCTAAGATACACCCAGGTCTGACGGGTGCATGAGATCATAAACGTCTCATATAATACACAGAGAAGGCGTTGACCTTCTCCTCATTGGTCCCCGTTGGCGCCATCACGCTGCTCATTGGTCAGCAGAGTCAGGAAGTGATGGTTGTTGATCTGTTCTCTTAAAGGGGAAGTGTTCCTACTGCGTTTACATTCAATATTGTGCTCGCAATACATTCAGTACAGAAAATACATACTAGTGCAGAAATACATATTGATTGAGGTAGACAAATACATATGATAGTCTTTCAAGTGTAATTTACTTCACACAGTGTTACCAGCTCATATGTTGGGAGCATTTCATAAATGTGACATGCAGCTGGTGTGAGAATGCAAATCTGATGCAACTATGTATCACCCAGTAAGGAACATTCAAACAATATTATCAATAGATTGCGTTTGATTTTTTTTGCATCTGGCAAAAAACACACAATCACGAGATATATGCCATATCGTTTTTTCATCTGAGTACAATAAGCATAAGTAAATAGTGAAAATGTTCAAAACTCGCCTCTCTTTCATTGTTGAGAAAACTTTAAAAACAAAAACAAATTGTTTACCAGATTTAGTCAAAAGGTCCCAGGTTGATCAGCCTTTGACTTTATCACAACCTGAAAACCAGACACTGTTTTTAGATCCCAGTCTGTGATATAATAGTTGCTTCATGCACTGACTCGTATGATATAAACTGTGAATTATTTAATAAACTGCTAACTGTATGATTATGTAGTTCACAAGTTGTTTTCTTGTGCTGTGTGGTGCAGAACAACACTACCACCCTGTGGCTGAACAGTGACACAAGCCACACATGAAATACTCAAATACAATATATAATTAGTTCCTAGTTTATTATTTACACCAAAACTAATACAGTCAAATACAACAGCCCTGTAATGAATCCTAGCCTTCGTGAAGTTTGTCATTTGTATTTGTTGGAACTATTTTAGGTTGATGATTCAACTTCATGGACAATTGATGCTTTTAGAGTCGTACCCCCCTAAATTTATCTAATTTAAATGCACGTATGTCGCCTTTACACCAATCTCCATTTCTCATATAGCACTTAATAAGGACAACGTGTGTGTAATTCGTAGCTTTCTTCGTTGTATTTACAGCTACGATGCTTTATAGTTTCATTTTGAGGTTAATTCCTATATTTCACATGTGTCTGTGAAGGCAACACAGAATGTGACGCAGTTTTTAGCTGGTGGCCATGTGCGTGTTTTGCATCAAATAAAGCTTACCTTGTCGAAAACTTCTAAATATTCGATCATTTTACCACCCAGTGCATTTATTAAGATACGCATACAATAATCATAGACTTTGTTCTTACACCATCACATACTATGTACGTGCTGCAGGTTAAATAAGGATTTAAGTAGTGGAAGATGAGGAAGTGAAATGCCTCCAGCGAGAAGGATCGATGCTTTTGTTCTGATGTTACTAGAACTGTATAAATGTGCATTTATTATGTACAGTGATAAGACATGATTTAATATTTACCACCATAGTTTTCATGGCTGTAGAGCACATAATAAAACAATCACCAACAAGCACACTGTACACTGTATGTTGTAGCTGGTTAAAGCCACTCCTTGTCCCGTGCTTCTCGCACGAGACGTGGACGTGCACAGCAGGGAACACACACACCCTGCTGCCTCTGACGTCCTTAAAGTTAGCTGTGGTTTGTTGTTGGTCTTATTGTTAAAGATGTGCAATTAAATGTAAACATGTTGTCAGCCTTCTTCTGTTTAAGATACTCAAGCTTCACATCATATATGTCAAGTTGTATACACTGGTAAAGAAACACTCATTTATAGTAATGATAATAATAACCTTTATTTATAAAGCGCTTTTCAAAACAAAGTTACAAAGTGCTTTACATGGTTGAACCAGGATTAAACACATTTCAAGATTAAAAACATTACAGGACATAGGGAAATAAAATCAGGCAAATAAAACAGTGTGCTAAAATCGATAATAAGGCTTCTTTTTTTTTTAAGATACGTTTTGAGAACTGATTTAAAAGATGTCACTGATTCTGCAAACCTCAGGGCCTCAGGCAGGGGGGGTCCAGAGGGGTCTTGACTTTAAAAGTGATCTGTGAAATCTTACAATCTACAACTGACAGGTAACTCTTTAGATGAGGTTGCTGCAGATACAATCAATACAAAAAATTACACGAACACATCAACCTCTGCATGCTTCATTCAATCAGTTGACACACATTTGGCTTAATAATATTTTCCATGAATGCATTAATATCTTCATTGTTACACATCACAAGGAGCTAAGATGAAGCCTGATATATTGACAGCTCTGATCACATGAACTCCACGTACAACTAAAAAGTAGGAATGTCACAGCCCAGAGTGTTACAGTGAAGTTTATATGAAGGTGTGACTGATAAAGAAAAATATCAAAAGAGATCTATCTGGTCACTCTACAATTAAGGACCAAAAGAATTGCACCTATCAATATTTAATATTCAATCATTTCCCTTTTTAGGATTAGACTCTCTCTGGGGTGTAGAAATTATTATCCCAATTAAATTTCTTCTCTTTCAGCAAATTCTTGAGATCTCTCTTGACTGCTTCCTCAGCCTTCATCCTGTTCTCAGGTGTGCACGTCGTTGATGTTGGTCGTGCTTCCTCTCTTACTTCTTGAACTTTTTTAAACAAGTTGCTCACACTTTCAGCTTCAGCACAGTTGCCATAGCCCCACTCCTGTGTATCATCTGTTGTCAAACCAAACAAATTCTCACATGATCTGCAAGGAGGCATAATGCTTCCTCCCCTGAGGAGGCTAAACGCCTGGCACCTGACTGTCTCTGGAAGTATGATGGTTCCATCAAAATATGTCTTCTTGTCCTTCGCTGGATGGTAGGTGATCACTGCACCAGCTACATATTCGTCCCAGCTGCTAAAACAGGACGCAGAAACCATGATTTTTCCAGGAATACGGCCAGAAGTGGACATGGAGACCCCGTAGTACCTGATATCGGTGCTCTGAGAGACACAGATGGTGGAGGAGACCAGAGGCTTTGAATTACGTCCCTGCTGTATTTTAGAGATGAAGTTTTGAAGCATCGCTATTATTTCTTGTTCATTCTCTTGTCCCTTCAGGTCGACAATCTGCAAGTAATCATAAATATTATCAAGCTGCTGTTATTCCCATAAATCATTCACTGAGTCAGTTTATGAAGTAACAAAACTATATACGACTCTACACAGATGAATTGTGTTATCTATCGACAAACTAGGATCTTACCATGTCCAGCAGACATGAGAATGGACTCCGCTTCGGCACTTGAGAGGAATAGAGTTTAAAAGGCCGAGGGAAGGTTTCCCTCAATCCATTAAACATTTCTTCACCAAGAATTCTTTGTGGTGAAAATGGTGGAACGTGGATATTTCCCAAAAAGAAGATGCTGTGAAGAATCTGTGAAGTCGAAACACATTCAAAGAGATATTGTACACGTTTATACATAGAATAATCCCCTTGAGAAGAACCATCTTGTATTTGAGAGGGTCCTAACATACAATAAAAACACTCAAATAAACCCGATTTACTCCCTTGAATTGTTTCATATGAAGAAGAATTAAAACATGATGCATTTTTAGATAGAGCTAATGCATAACGCATTACCGTTTTTTTGTACTTTTATTGCAATAGATTCATAAAAAGTACAACAACATAATGTCCAATATGTTTAAATGTCTTTGCAATTATTATTATAATTTCTGTATGTTATAAACTCGGTGATACAAACATAAAAAAGTATGTAAATAAATTAACATTCACTTTTAAAAGAGCAGTATCTGTTGAATGAAAGCAGAGCATTTCAAAGGTTCACAACAGTCTGCATCAGACATACCTCATCCACTAACAGTGTATGAAGATCTCTCCCGGGGTCAAACAGCTCCAGCATTTGATCGATAATCAGGAAAGCATTCGTTCTGAAAGGCTCGGCATCTCTCACAACTGTTTCCACTCTACAATAATAAACAACAATTGTTTTTTTTAAATGACAACGCAGAATGAAGTAATAATAACTTATGGTTCAGTAAATCATTAGACTCACCTCCGTTCAGCCTCCTGATGCAACAGGAAATAAAACATAACACACAACAGTTACACATTTCACTGACAACAGAAATGAAAGTAACAATATATAATTTAATCATAACAACATTAAATCCTGGTAAAGGAGAACACATGAAAGCAGCTACTCACCATTGTAAGTTGTGAGTAGATGAAACAGAAAGAAGGAAATGAAGCCCTGCCCGCTGATTCAAACTCCTTCCTTACATGGTCTAAAACAGGGGTGGGGAACCTCCGGCCATTTGATCCGGCCCTCGAGGTAATTCATGAAACGCCACGCAAAACAAATCCACTAGAAAAATGAACTAGACGGCAATATTTCAAACTTTGGATAAAGTTAACGCTCTTCGGCGGAGTTTGTCCCAACAAGCAGCTCTCTGCAGAGCGGAACAAACAAACATGGCGAGATAGAGAGGTAGACCCCCACACCAAGAACACACTGTTCCACCACTGCTGTGCAATACTCACTTTATTTATACCACTTGGTACTTATATTATCTTTTATTCTATTTAATTATTGTGTACTGCCTTTTTAGTTCATATGTTCTTTTGTTGTGACGAGATAAATGTCCACGCTGTGGGACTAATAAAGGATTTATGATAAAACAGAAGATACAGGATATAAAAGTTGCTTTTTTTGCATTTAGCATAAAAGAAAAGTGAAATGAATTCGAAGGATGTTGTAAAAAGATAAAATGGCCCTTGATAGGAAAAAGGTTCCCCCCCCCTGAACTAAAACAAAACAGTGATGGAACGCATCCACTAACATTAAGTTTGTTCTACTGGACTGTCACTTTGCTCACTACTGGACAGAAGAAAGTCTCTCCAGACTTTTTGTAAGTTGCTTTGGATAAAAGCGTCAGCTAATTGCACTGTAATGTCATGTAAATAGGAAACTGACAAAAGCGTCAGATTGTTAGGTAACATTATCTTGTGCAGGAAACAGGATGTGTGTTCTTAGGTGTGGTGCTAAAAGTGCTGCCAATAAACAGCAGCATAAAAACTGAACTGAAACTTGCAGGATTCTTGCTGCTCGGAGTTGAATCCTCATGATTGTTTGCACTTATTGTAAATCGAAATATGTAGATGATGCTTCTTTCAGCATTGCACTGCAGCTTGTTGGTCAGTGTTGCTGTTATTTGGGGTGTCTGGATGCATCTCTTCCATGCAAGTATTCAAGTCACTTAATTCAGTCTAAGACAAACTTCCTCATGCGTATCTCGTGTTGTGACAATGTTTATTTCAGCCTCCCAGAACAGAACAGAAACTTATTTTTGCAGAAAAATAGAGATGGAAAAAGTACTCATATTGATTTATTAAAGAGGAATACCACAGAGGAATAATATTGTTATATAAACTCACTACATATCACAAGAGAAAGCATCACAATAAACATAATATTTGCTCTGATAATAATAATATATGTTTAAAATGGTCAGTAAATGTGAGGATTAAAGATTCAGTGTCATGACTCAGCCAGTTGAGGTGGTTCATCTAGTAAGGATGCCACCTGGGCGCCTCCCTAGGGAGGTGTTCCAGGCACGTCCAGCTGGGAGGAGACCCCGGGGAAGACCCAGGACTCGGTGGAGAGATTATATCTCCTCACTGGCCTGGGAACGCCTCAGGATCCCCCAGTCGGAGCTGGAGGATGTGGCCCGGAGAAGGGAAGATTGGGGTTCCTTACTGGAACTGCTGCCCCCGCGACCCGATCCCGGATAAGCGGTAGACGATGGATGGATACATTCAACAACACTGAGAATGATAGCTGGCCAGTGGGAGCTCCTGTGACTTCCTTGTGGGTTGTGGGATTATTAACCTGTATGGGGTTTCTATTTGTTGTTTACATTTATACATTTGTTTTTTACACATATTTAAAACAACAAACAAAACCAGAAAGCTTCAGCTGCAGACTCCTGAGAGGAACAGGGAGAGAGAGAGAATAATTAGATCGCTCAATACAGTATAAACCTTAGTGTGACACAGATTAAAAATATGGATTAAGAGATTAAGAGTCAAAGGTTACTCACCTGTGTTGCATCTGGTGGATTTGAGTTTATCCAGGAGTTTGGATTGTTTGGACTTCACCAGTTCATCATGTTCTTGGTCCAGCCTCTTCCCCACAGAGCTCTTCCTCACTCGTTCCCAGTCGTCCTCGCTCTACACACAAAAGACAATTCCAAAAGATCAGTGATCAATCTTCAGGCTGAACAATCACAAAGTCCTGCTTGTTTCCTGAAACTTAACGGTGACTTCTCACCATATGTTTAAAGGCCTCCCCCTTGTAGTAGCTCTTTTGTTGTGGATACTCTAGATCCCGAACCCACTTCATGTCTGGACCCACATAATGCAGCTCCTCTCCATCAAAGGCATAAATCTCTTGCTTCTCACAGGTCATCAGAACGAGCTGGTCATATGGGCACGAGGTCCCCTCCACTACACCTATAACCTGCATGGTCACTTCGTGTGGAAGGTATAATTCTCCCCACTCCTTCACCTCGTCGTGCTGGTCTCTGTAAATGGTGTCATCCAGGCCTCCTATCTTCCACGTGGCACCAGCTGTCTTTAAACTGACGGTCATGTCTCTATAGCTTGACACAAAGTCTGACACCATTCTCAAGTACTTCTGATCTGCAACACATGTCAGACAAGAGTAGTTTGATGAAATATGGAAAATACTTCTTATCATAGCGAGGTTTTATAATGTGAGGCAAAGATGTGTGTAGCTTACCTCTCCTAGGGAATCTGTGTGAACGTTGACCAGATGACAATGGAACTGAATCTGAATCTGAATCTGAATCTGAATCATCAACGTAGAAGTGTTCCAGTGCAGCGAGAGATGTCAACAGATCCTCCTCCATAGAAGGTAAAACCCTGATGGAGTTCAGAACAGATGTAAAACATGAGCTGATACTCACAGCAGTATTTAGTGGACCATGTTAAGAAGAATGTGCTGAGGTGATGATCACCATAGGATCAAATATACACTGTGTGCACAATTATTAGGCAAGTTGTATTTTTGAGGATTCATCTTCTTATTGAACAACTACAGTGCTCTCAGTCAAACCTGAATATTTAAGAAAGTAAAAAGGGAGGTTTTGGCTTTCTTAGGAGAATGTCTATGTGTGCACAATTATTATGCAATTGTTGACGATCAACTTTTTGTGCAGCAGCAACCACAGCCTCCCACACACACAGACACACACACTGTTAAGAGAGGTGGACTGGTTACTAAACCCTATAGAGCCCACAAGTTCTCAACAGGGTTTAGGTCAGGTGAGGGAGGGGGCCATGTCATTATTATTTCATCTTTAAGGCCTTTAAGGCCCTGTCACACATATCCGTATGACAGAAACGTATGCCGGCGCATATGAAATATCGGCAATCGGTTGATATAAATTAAGGGTAAGTTGTGATCGTTTGAAGGACGCAGACGATACGCCGAACACGCCAGACACACGGCCCTGTCACACAGCTCCGTATGGCAGGAACATGCCGGCGTATATGAAAAGTAGCTCAAAATGTGTCAGAGTCCAAATACGTCCAACTTTTCCACAGCGGTGTTGTAGCTGACGTATACATAACGCATACATAACACATTATTATACGTATGTCAAACATTGATAGCGTATCACTTACTTATTTAAAACGTATCAGAGCGTCTGGCCAACGGAGCTGGAAAAGTGCCGTTTGGTTCACGTCATGCTGATGCTGGAGAATGACTAACATGCTGAACGCTAGCTGTACTGTAGAAACACGTTTAATAAGTTACTCCGTCGTCAGGCATCATCTTAACATCGGGTAGGAATAGCGTATCCACTCGTTGGCTGTAGGATTCACCATCAGCCGACGCAGCCGATATCTAACGTACCTCTAACGTAGTCACGTAGGTATTCACGTAGGTATTTACGTAGGTAAGTATTCACGTACTGTATTTACGTACTATATTTACGTAGGTATGTATTCACGTACTGTATTTACGTAGGTAAGTATTTACGTACTATATTTACGTACCATATTTACGTAGGTAAGTATTTACGTACTATATTTACATAGGTAAGTATTTACGTACTATATTTACAAACTATATTTACGTAGGCAAGTATTCACGTACTGTATTTACGTAGGTAAGTATTTACGTACTATATTTACGTAGGTAAGTATTTACGTACTATATTTACGTAGGTAAGTATTTGCGTACTATATTTACGTACTATATTTACGTAGGTAAGTATTTACGTACTATATTTACAAACTATATTTACGTAGGTAAGTATTCACGTACTGTATTTACGTAGGTAAGTATTTACATACTTTATTTACGTACTATATTTACGTAGGTAAGTATTTACGTACTATATTTACGTACTATATTTACGTAGGTAAGTATTCACGTACTGTATTTACGTAGGTAAGTATTTACGTACTATATTCACGTACTATATTTACGTACTATATTTACGTAGGTAAGTATTTACGTACTATATTTACGTACTATATTTACGTAGGTAAGTATTCACGTACTGTATTTACCTAGGTAAGTATTTACGTACTATATTCACGTACTATATTTACGTACTATATTTACGTAGGTAAGTATTTACGTACTATATTTACGTAGGTAAGTATTTACGTACTATATTTACGTACTATATTTACGTAGGTAAGTATTCACGTACTGTATTTACGTAGGTAAGTATTTACGTACTATATTCACGTACTATATTTACGTAGGTAAGTATTTACGTACTATATTTACGTACTATATTTACGTAGGTAAGTATTCACGTACTGTATTTACCTAGGTAAGTATTCACGTACTGTATTTACGTAGGTAAGTATTTACGTACTATATTTACGTAGGTAAGTATTCACGTACGTATTCCGTATTCACGTATGTCTAACATAACGTAACGTCTGCATATCTTATGAAGCACACGTTGGGTATGACGCTCAAAACATCAGCGTTCAACAACGCACCGCAGCGTAACACCGCCTGCTCTTAACGAATACTACTTATACCTTACCTTATATCTACGTAAACCAGCCTATTGCCGATATTTTGTATACGTTATGCATTCGTTTGATACATTTTGTATTAGTAAGTGATACGATATCAACAGGTTAGACATGCGTATCTGTATATGTTCACTTTTCCGATCCGATCCAATGAAAAGTTGGACGGATTTGGACTCTGATAGATAGTATGTGCCGGCATACGTTTCTGTCGTACGGAGATGTGTGACAGGGCCTTTTCTGACTAGCCAGGCAGTGGAGGACTTTGATGCATGCGTGGAGCATCGTCCTGCGTAAAGATCATGGTCTTCTTGAAAGATGCAGACGTGTTCCTGAACCACTGCATGAAGAAAGTGTCTTCTAAAAATAATAATGGGGTCCTGGTAGCTTAAAAATGATGATGTGGTCAAAATACTCACTTGCCTAATAATTGTGCACACAGTGTAATCTATGCTGACAGTCTGACACAATTCAATCTTTTAAATCTAAACTTTTCACCCAAACAGAAAACTGGTTCTTACTTCTTGGTGATCACTGCAACATCTGTCATTCTGACTATTGGTCACCTAGAAAACAAAATGTGTTGTTAAAAGTAGTGGTGGAAAAATACTCAAAACTTTTTCTCAATTACTGAAAGTACAGATACTACAATAGAATACAATAATAATAATAATAATAATAATAATAATAATAATAATAATAATAATAATAATAATAATAATAATAATATTAACACAGATTATGGGCTTCCTTTTATTTTATTGCAAGACAAAAGAGAAAACACTCGCATAACAGCACAAGGACAAAAACAGTGATTCTGGCCCTTTTTGAAAAACGCTATACTGTGTCAATAGTAAAAAGTAATTAACCTCAAGCTGCCAGCTACATTTTAATGGAAAAACAAGAAAATACTGACTTTTATTTATTTATTTTTACAGGTTATATCTTGCACACTAAATATTTGCATAAAGAAATGATCAAGCCATCTTTATAACAGTATTTCAGTGCGTACATATTAATATATGTGGCGTCAAATCAATAAATTAGCAGAATATATGCCCTTGCATTTATTCCTTGTCCTGTCCAATCATCTTAAATGTGAATACTATAAATCACATTGACAAATGTTAAATGTAAAAACAATGGTTAGTAGCCTAAACTACGTAAAATGCTCAAAACAGTGTAACCCTTGTTTGCCATTATTTAAATACTAAATTGTTTAACAAAGATACTTAAAACTGATCAGTAAATCAGTAAAATTCATCAAACAAACTCAAATAAAAGCACTTACCGCAGCTGAAGAGTCGACTGTCCTCACGGAAATATGACAACAACATTTTCACCACTCTTCCGCCCCACTGTGCTGCCTTCAAGTTCTCTTCAAATGTTACAGTTACAATGCTTCAGAGAGTCCTACCCCTAAATTAAATTGATTTAAATGCCCGTATGTCGCCTGTACACCAATCATCATTGCTTATACAACACTTAAGGACAACGTGTGTGTAATTCGTGGCTTTCTTCCTTGTATTTACAGCTACGATGCTAAATAGTTTAATTTTGAATTTATTTTGCATCAAATAAAACTTACTTTGTCGAAAACAAAATATCGATCATTTTACCACCCAGTGCATTTATTAAGATGCTCATAAAATAATCATACACTGTAAATATAATAATATAAAATAATACAAATCCAAGACAGACTGCGCATGCGTACTGTATAAGCGGAAGCTGTATGTGCGCTAGGCGGAAGCTGTGACGTCCTTTCTGCTCCCGGACTGCCATCATGGTGAGTTCGCCATGAGAGTTTTACCATTTCTATGTCGAATTTCTTATTATACATCTCATTGTGCTGGGACAACAAGAGTCATGTGCATTGTTAATACACTAATACGCATATTTGTGAAGCGTTTCATATGGACATGTAGTTTTATTTTAAGTTTTAACGCTATATCTGTAACTCGGCTACTGCCTGCATTACAACGTGGTCCAACGGGCGGTGAGGCCGAGACCCGCTCGGTTAAGCTAACACGTTTAACTTGTTTTATCCCCAGAACAATGGTTTATATCATCCCCTTACGGCGTTGTTCAATTTGAATACGTTTTATATACACTCTTGACCCAATTGTTGAATGCAGTTCCATTTTGTGAACATCATACAAGTCGTTAGCAGAAACATTAGCTAGCTAACATTAGCTAGTCGACATCTATGTAACGCTATCGGCTGTTGCTGTGCTGAGCAATGCTACAAGTCACTTTA